>NW_019103067.1:0-201259 GCF_001856785.1 Myzus persicae | reverse complement strand
GCAGGGACGTAGCCAGAGGGGGGGTCCACGGGGTCCGGACCCCCCCCGAAATGTCATCGACGAAATTTTTTTTAAACGTATACCAAATAGCTGGGTATGAGGTAGATGACTATAAACCCACGTATAATCGTATAAACTTTAATCTCTATAATAACCATGTTGATAAGAAATGACACAGTACTAATTAGTAGGTACCTAAGTTAAGATAGATTTGTAATATAATAATCATGATTGTCCTTCATCAACTGACTAGATCGTAAACTTTATCTTTTATTGTTATACTAATCGTATCGTGTATACAATTTAAAGCAAAATATATTATACCATACTCGTCTGTCGTCAGTCGATGTTTGTCTACTTTCATATAAACGTACCTACGGTAAATTTTATTTCGTTTTATTTCTGTGCTCGTTTCTGTTTCGTTTTTTGTTTTATAATAATCAAATATGAAGAGAGGAGCACTTGACAATTTTTTTAAACCTAAACCAAAAAAACCATTTACTGGTGCGCTTTTAAATCAACATGAAAGTCAAGAACATAATCAACCAGTGTGCAGCACTGAAAAGAAAGAAAGAAAGAAAAAGAAGTGTTGAATATAATGGCAAAATCAAAAAGAAAATTATTATTATAAATTTTATTATATCTATGTTATATTTATACCTACATTTTTTTTATTTATACGATACTTTTTTTACAATATGTAGTATGTACATAACATAGCTAGCATAATATAGTAACTAGTAAGTCATTACGAATTTAATTTTTGATTGATTAATAATAGAATGGTTAAAATTAGTTATTATTATTTTTATTTTTTTATTTTTTTTGGTTTGACCCCCTCCGAAATAAAATCCTGGCTACGTCCCTGACTGCAGGTGTCAGTAACTAGTGTATATTATCTATAACATTACCCATATTGATCATATTATTATTATTATTATTATTATTATCATAACATTCATAACTATCGTGTAGGAACGTTTTAATTTTTTTTTCATATTTAAAGTTTTCTTCGGGGCGGTCATTTCTTTCGGCAATCCTGCAGCACAGTAAAATAATATACGCCCAACAACTGCGGCTTCCGAATAATAATTGCCACAATATTGCAATAGACTCGATTTATCGTGATATATCAGCTGAAAGATTTGACGGTTTGAGTTTCAGACGAAATGAGTAATATTGTGGTGTACTCTAGAATATTTTAGCACGAATGTATAATACAAGAGACTGTCGATAAAGAGATATAAGTGTCGGATATGGCACACGCCTCATCCCCTCACACCCTCCCCCCTTCATCAAGGGTGTCAACCCTTTATCGTAGGTATGTATCACTCATGATAGCCATTATTCCGTATATATTATTTATATTATATATGTGGAATACAGTGCCACAATGGAGATATCTTTTACTCCTTATTAGTAATTATTATTATGGGTTAGGATGATCATTGATTATGACTGTTACATATTCTTAATTCTTATTTTTGTTGTTTAGTCGTGCACATTACACTACATTTTTGAATTACACAAACCAAATTATTAGTCCGTTTGATATGACGTAGAGTTGGCCGATATATTGAATTTTACTAAGCATTTTTTAATATTATTTTAAGCTATTTGCAGTTCTTATTATGAAATTGTAGATACCTAGTTAATTTGTCTTTAATTTTAGATTGTAAAGAACATTTTAAGAAGTATTTATTATTTTTATTATTAGATTCGCCGCATACAGATGTGATTTTTTCTTAGGTACTCAATCGTGCCATACACGATTTAAGCAAAAAAAAATAAGCCTTTTACAGACATACGCCTGTAGGCAATACACATATTATATTTATAGGTATTATATTGTCGGTGTCACAGCTCACTCGAAGTCTCGAACACGCGTATATGAAACGTGCAGTTTCTAATAAAAAAACTATTAAAAGTGTACAATTTATTTTGAACAAATAATGAATAACACGATTTGCAACGCATTCTTCAATGTCACATTTGATTGTTTTATGGGCATACCTTGATATTTTTAGGGCATATTCGCACGTAATTTAGATTCTGCGGAGCGGAGCGATGAACGTATTTTTTTAAGAGTTTTTAATGTCATAATCATCCCATAGCCCTAATTATTATAATTTATAATACGTTATTTTACTTTTACCATAATATTACGAAGTCACGGTGTAAACGTGTAAAACCGTATACCTACTGCAGCAGAGTGTAGATAATATTACATAATATTATGTTGTCGGAATTCGGGCAGACGCGTTTCTCATCGTCAACGAAAGCTCAAAACGACGCCCCTGCAGCAGCAGACTCGAGGGCACTCGGAGAAAGGGGTTGACAACGATACGGCGGAACAACACACACGGTGTAATAACACCTAATATAATATCCCGCGACGTGATGGGTTTTCACTTTTGTCCGCTAGTTACATGTGTTGTGCACGCAGCGGAGGGCCGGATTATATTTATCATATATCGGAATACGATAATATAATATATAATTGATCCCGAGGCGTATATGTATGGGTTTCTATTCCGGTGCGAAGTACCGATATATTGCGGCCCCAGGCCATCTCGATTTCCATTCGGCATGAGGCTTTCGTCGGAAACGATATGCGCACGCCTCCGGGGCCCATCGAGTCAGACATATTACATATTGCATATTATCATATTATTATTACTGTGTGTGTGTGCACATGGGAGCTCGGAGCGTTAAGTGCAGTAATAGTGCGTAGGACCCCGCTGGTGAAATTAACCGTTAAATTACGCGATCGGTGCCCGCAGCCGCACCCCTTTCACTCTCTTCCTGTTTACCGACGACGTAGATGTACATTTTTCATTTCATACCTATAATATGTACCTATACAGTTTTTTGCGTTTTTTTTCCATCGCTTAAAACCCATGACCGGTCCGGTGACGAATCGCGCGCGGGCCATCGACCTTCACATTTCACCTGGACGTCGATCAAATTAATACACGAGTAATAATATGATTATCCTCGACGATATATTGTCATTCATACGCGTTACATTACTTTCTCTCGCTCCCATCTTTCGCCAGCACTGCGGATAAGACGAGCGGCGCATATTATGTCGACGGTGGTGGATGATCGCGAAATGACGGAGACGCGTACACATCACTATATAATATTATGTATAGCTCGAACGTAATTAATATCATATCGTATTAAAAACTCGTTTTCGATCAAATAATACGTAATAATAATTATAATCGGCGCGCTGCAGTTATTTGTATATTTTGTTGTGAAACGCTTTTATAATAATAAAAAAAAATGTTTACCGCTCGCAGCGATTGTCGTGGAATTTTGAAACCGCAGACTACCTGTAGAGTATTCTACGATATTATATTCGGTAGTTTTATATTATACAAATCACCGTTTATGGTTGGACGATAATTGTTTTATTTTGATTCATACCCATGGGTGGTTTCCCTAGTAGTCATTCTGACTTAGGTACTATATCATAATGTCGCGGCAAACGATATTCCGACTTTTTATTATACGAGATTAGTTGAAATTCCCATAGTTAATACATTAGTTATACGATTACAAAATACAAAACGTTAGCTTTACTACAATATACTTTATATACTACTTTATACGTATACCTTTTAACAGTTAAAAAATAAAAATAATATATATTTGAATGGCTAGTACAATAATATAAAAAAATTACTGTAAGAAAATAACCTGTTTACTGTGCTCATCCATAAATCAGTGTGGGTACGTAGAAAAGTTGGTCACATGAGTCACATGGCTGAATTGCTGCCGTAGTATACGTTGCAGTTTAGCTGCAAAAATATGCCACGGAGAAATTATTTTCGACCAATTTTTATGAGAAAAAATTGGCCACTGCCAAGTGCATAAACGTATGATAAAAAAACCTGACCATCAAACCTACATCACATTATGATGCCTATATTAAAATTGAAAAATCATTAATGAATTATTCAAACTAGTGTAATAAAACTGTCAACTACTATAGCGATCGATAATATGTTATAATGTGCCTTATAGTCTATGCTCAATAGTAGCCCGACCCAGCCCGGCCAGTCTACTAAGTAGCCGGTAGGTAAAGATATCCTGTAATGTTCCTCATTATTATATTATCTATAGTTATTAATATCTATAAAAAATATATATAGCTTAAATTTTAGATTGGTGCCTCCTAACCTACCTCTATAAGATTGTAGTTGTATAAAGCAAGTTTTCTTACAAATAATATTCTATAATATGAATAGAAAATAATATACATAACAATATAAAACAACACAATAACAATGCAGAAAAAACAAGGGAAGTTATCCAGCGATGGACCCTCCAAAATAATAATTACACTTAAACTAAAAATAATTGATATTATTTAAAAAATAAATACATATAGTTATGAATGTATTGATTAATATTAAATTTAAAATAAACTAATTTGCTATATAAACATGTATGTACCTACTGTATTAACCCATTTTATAATATATATTATTATATTGAGTTTTGCTTAACTATAGCCTATAGTCTATAGGTATTTAACTAGATATTGAGTGCTTAAATGTTCATTAATATATTCATATAATATACTTGTAAGTTGTGTATCACATTTCACATATTTTTACAGTTTATCAGATTTCCGTGGTCCACATACATTGATACCTTTAATTTATGATTAAAAAATATTTTTTAAACAAGATGTTAAAATATTATATCAGTATACAATATTATATTGTTGTGTGTTCAGTCTTCAGTGTTGTACTTTTTTTCAAAACCGACCTTGTTAACAACGATGTTACACATAATACATAAACCACATTCTGTGCATTTATAAATTCTGTTCGAAACTGTTTTATCGCATTGATACGGGTTTGATAAGGAAATTGTCCGCGATACCGGTCGGATTGCAGTATTGCAATATTGTACAAAATGGATGCGGGCGGTGCCGGCTGTAGCAATAAGTAACGTAACTTACAAGTTACAACTTGCAAAATACAAGCTCAATATCTATGGTAATTAATTTAACATCTCTGAGATAAAAACGTTTCGACTTACGAGTTTCTTACTTACTTATCTCAGTGATGGCAGCACTTCTGCCACAGTAATTATTGTATAACAATACCTACACGGATTTTTACAACCCATTTTTTATTACACAAACTAAGTAGAAAAAATTAATACAGAAGTCGCACGCTCGAACCTAATGAAATATTAGGACGAATTGGCATTCCTCATAGGCGTACGTCATAACATATTACAGCGAAAATAATTTAAGAAAGTACATGCGCGCATTAGTCATTCGAAGTTTTATTGAACGAGCACAGAACACATGTTTCGTCCCGGTCGATCGTCGCATAAAACATGCTGTTTAAGTGCACCACGACTCCCGTGAGTATCTATACTTGTAATACTTGTTAAGATGCATAATAAATTATAATATATGCAATGCAAACGAAAAATAATTTTGTAATCTCTCGAAACGAAATTGTTGTACACTTGTACCTACTATGTGTATACATATAACAACTATTGTGTGCATAATAAAGGGATTATATAATATTTTAGCGATGACAATAATATTGTCGGGACTTGTCGGGTTCCAACAAAAGGAACGCGTCCGACTGGCGAACTTTACCGTCCTTACCCATACACAACACTGCGTTCATAACAATATCATTTACCTACATAATTATTAACGTATTATGCCTAACCACGGTCCACGGTTTCTGCTTATGTAGTTTATTACCACGACTGCACCGAAGACAGATGAATTACTGTCGTTTCACGGCTGTACGTTTAGGTCGTCGTCGTCTCCTCATCCGGACGACGAGCGCTGAATTTCACGACGAATTCCCGTGGAGGTAAAGACCATTACACGCGCACCGCCATCTGCAGCAACGAGCGGCTGTGTAATAAACGTTTTCCGCGGTTCCGGAAAACGCGCACGACCAGAGTGTTGTTGTCGAGAACAGTTTTAAGTAGCCATATTATAGAGGCGGCGGGGAAATATAATTTGCATAGCTCGGAGACCGACTGTTGCTAATCGTACGTGTACCTCTTGCTCGAGATGATTTATAAATTGTACATACAGGGTGATTCGCCTAGAATGTTTACCGACATTTTATTCTTTAACCACCCATGTATTTGATGAAATTCTGATTTTTAGCATTTTTATATAAGACAATGTATTTTTAGACCATATTATTTTCGAACGCTTGCGTGTATTTTGTTTGAAATTTTTATTTTCACTCAAATTTTCTAAGATTCACTTGTATTATTATCTTATGAGTAGCCAACTTGTCAGTAAATACAAAAAATTCCGATTTCTAAACAACGGTCGTACATGCTTATGAAATTGTCTATTCCTAAAAAGAACCTGTGACTGATATATTTAGAGTATAGATAAAAAATGTGTAATTGTACATCTTACCTTGCTCAATGCGTAATCCTCGGGAAGCAGGCCGCACGCGTGTCGTCGGACCAGAGTAGATCAACTTGCATGGGACTCGTTTCACTTGTACTGCACAAAATTATATTTTTTTCTCACATTACACAATAAACGTATACTCTCAGGCAGGAAGACGACGCGATTGAGAATCAAGCGTGGGGAAAACCACGGACCATTTCATAAGATTATACCGATGGAAAATATCGTGTCCTTTTTACCTCAAACAATATAAATGGTCGGCGTGCTTATCACGTTCGGGCTGGGCAAGTTTAAAACCTCACCGAAATTTCTCTGATAAATGTTTCATCGACAACTTTCCGAACTTTTCCGTCTTCGAATTTCGTATGCTGAGAATCGTAAACCATAACCCTCCATAGACAGTCAACCGTAGTAAACTCAATCTAGGACCTAGGTGACCACTGTCCATAATATTATTATCATTGTAAACGGACTAAACGGCATACCCGTGGCAATGATCCACGGGTAATCGCGTATTTTTAGTTTCACTTTGTTATCGGTCTTATATACTCTTATACGACAACGGTCTTTACTCTTTATCGATAAGCGGCTCGTAAAGGTACGATGCACGCCTTGCACTCATCTTTATTTTGTACAAGAACAAGTTCCTTGTAAGAATAACAACTTCTATACTCCATACGCCTATACTACGCCAATTCAGAACGTGTATTGTGATATTTTAAACATTATAAATAAAATATACATTATTATGATTCAATCTTGAAAATTGTTGTTATACTAATGACATAATCACCAATTTTACGAAGAAAGGGGAGTGGAAAGACATTTTATTAACACTTTATGCAAGCAAGTTTGTGCAAGGGAAAAAGGAGTGAAATTTTTCGCGTGTGGGCTTGCTTTTACACTTTTTAAGTGTAGAAGAGAAAGACTTAAAAACAAAATTTAAATACCCGCAAACGATAATATTATGTGTTTTGAATACTTGTCGTTATTTATTGCGATCGAGCGGCGAGCCGAGACGCGGCGGCGGCTAACGCTGGCGAGTCGAGCGGTTGCAACGGCGGCGACGTTCGTTTCCGCCGCCGCCAGCGCGTCTGGAGGGGGGAGCGACTTGTCGGCGGCTGTGCCTGCGCGTCTCCAGAACTCCATCGCTATCGCTCTCACTCTCTCTCTCTCTCACCCGCTCTCTCAGTCAATCACTCTCCCGGTCTCTCACTTCTCAGTCGCATAATAACGGTGTCTCGCCGGAACCGACCCGGTAACGGAACACACACGCAACACGCGTCTCGCCGTGTGTTGTACAGTGCGCGCGGCGTTCCTTCCGAAACAAACAACCACTGCGCCGCGCTATCGGCGGTCTTCGTCACGTGTCTCGTTTCCGCCACGGTCGTGTTGTTCCTTATCCGCGGGCGCGTGTACGATATCGCGTATATCGCCCGAAGTTCGTGTGCGGTTGCCGGTTCAGCGTGCGTTTGTCTGGAAATCGAGATTTTCTGTTTTCGTTCCCTCGGCTTTTGTTCGCGAAAACCGTTCGAGTGCCGACTTGAGAATACCCGAACGCCGTCCGTGTGTTATTGTTACGCGGAGAGTGCTCCGCGAACGTATTTCGTCGATCAGTCTTAAAACGATATTTTCTACGACGAGAGAACGCACAACACGCGCTTACCACCGTTATTGCTTTTAAACGGCTACGCCTACATTTCAATATCATATAATATATTATAAGTTTAGAATAATAACTTATACTCAACAGACGACTGGGTTGCAGGAGGACACACCGGCTAATTTCGAGGTATTGTTGTATTATTAATTATCCGACAATATTAATAATAATTAACGTCGGCTACGTACAGTAGATATTATATCCGTGAGGTTGGCCCCAAGTTGAACTTTATCTGATTGATTCGAAAATGTGCAGGTTATATTTTGTAAATTAATTGCAAATTGCTTACAAAAATTTGCAAATCAATTTTATTTTTTCGGTGATCTTAATATTATGTTTTTTTTTGTTCAGAAATGGCTTTCAGCGTATAATACTAATACTTATATCATATTTCATAGGACGTTTTTAAAAATTCTAAAGCCCAACTTGCAATTACTTTTAATCAATTTGCGAATATTGTCTCAGTTTTTGAATCGATCGAACAAAATCAGGTGACTGCGAGGTCAGACAACTTAAGGTGGGTCCCGAAATGGGTTTGCTTATAATATTCAAAAAACTTTTTTGCAAATTCTAATAACAAACTCTCAATTGATTTGCTAAATATTGGCATATTTTTCGAATCAATTTGGCAAAGTCTGTTGGCAGACTCCATGGTTATGTCTTTTTATATTACCCATTGATAATACATAGTAACTAGTATTAAATATTAATTAATAATATTTATAATCAATGATTTTTTGAATATACTCGTTATAAACTTCGAGTGTTCTTCAAATCAGTGAGGCGCGGACCTTAATTCTATATATAATTATATATAATATATTTAGGAAAATCCGTTGATTACGTCCACCGTGGATTCTCACAGCGAGTTTCTATAATTACTGAAAGCACGCGCGTGCTAATAACTTAAAAATTGAACCTTGATAGTTGATAGGATTATAATTGTATATATATTTTAAAAATAGTCTTGATAGTCAATTGACAGCACAAGATGGTGCTCTCTTGTCGGAGATGCCAGTTACAATATCGAATTTTTGCTCATATTATGTACTTGATAATTACTTTATATTATAATGTTATAGACGAAGTTCATAAACATTTGAAAATTCAAAACACATGATGTGTTATTAAAAATGAATTACATCTATATTATTATCATAAACATTTATTTTTGAACATTGAAATAAAACCAGAAATTAGTTTTTATTAATAATCTATCATCTATCGCATTAACGAATCATGACACTCAATAATGTAAAATAAAAAATCATTTTAAATGTCGAATTAGAAGATTCCTTTTAATCAGACGGTTTGTTTGCTATAGATGCGATGTATTAATTATTACATTTGATACTTAATAATATTACACAATTATAAACACTATTTTATTCATTAAATGAATATACGAATAACTAAATCTTTGGCACTTAAAAACTTACTTTTCCGAACCATATTAATGTCGGTTGTCTGTATATATATTTATAAACAAATTAATAATTATAATAGTAATTATTATAGAAATCGATACTATTATGCACATAATATATTCAATATTAATTATTATTTATTATGTTATGGTAACACAATTGGCTGGATTTTTTAAACACACTCCTTACTGATCAAATGTTGCGTATCACAGCTATTATTGTTACATTAAAATAATTCCTTATACTTATTTTATAATAAATATTATATACACGATACACCTATAATACGAGGCGATATAATATTGAACTTCTTTCAAACACTATTTACAATGGGTCAATTGGATACACTCCACGCCAATATTTCTATATATTCGATATAATCTACATTTGATTTCGATTCATAATATATTTTGATTGTGACAAATACATTAATATCGTAGTTGTTGCCTGACTTAAAATATTCCATTCCTCGTCGTACAATAGTAATATACCTAATACCATAGGTATTACTAATACCTATATATATATTACTATATTATATATATATGAGATACAGACATTAAGTAAAATGTATTTTGTATATGCAACATAAATAATTATTTTGTTATTATACATGTCGTAAAGTAAGTATTACGTGAACTCGGCGAATACGACTTTATTTCCCATTGCCTAATTAGTTTGTTTCACGCTTGTTTTTATTTTCTATTTACTCAAAACGCATTTTAATTTCCCTGATATGATAATCATTATGTTATTGACCAATTATAATTATTACGAATAGCGTTCAGCGGTAAATTCGAAATTCGTAAGGTTAGACGGTCGCTTGACGAAACGACAACCACCTTAACCTGTACATAAAAAATATTTTGATCACCAAAGTTCCATAATTAAATACGCCTAGTGCATAAATTAAAAAAAAATAAAAAAAACACGTTCCGTGTATTCTTATATAAACACATTTCTTTATTTTTTATTAATGAATTTTAAACTCAAAATATCTCAAACACTATTAAAGATTAAACCATCATAATATGATAAATAATTAAGCAAAGAAAAAGAAAATAAAACGTATGAAACGTAAAGCTCATATATTTTTAATTTTGAAACCAATATGGATAGTGTGATTAGAGGACATCTTTTGTTATAATTACAGGATAGAGCAATAATATATGACAAATTGATACTGAGGGAGGAAAGAAGGTATTATAAATTTAATCTGCTCTCTTGAATGAATTAGTTAAATTGATTGAAGTCATCTGTGGCCCACCATAGGGGAAAGTCAATAGTACTGTATTCACTGTGATAGAGCCCCAGGTTAAATGCACGATTGGATAGAAGATCATGGCCAGTACACATAGATACTGGTAAGTGGTAACTGACTGGTATATTGTGCAATAATCGTGTGACTAATATTTTAGGACTGAATGAAAATACGAATAAAGGGGGGATGGAATGAAAACATTGTTTTTGAAAACAGAGACATATGACTGCCACTCCGGTAGATTTTTCTATTCGAGCTTCTCATATTACATAAATTAAGTCATGTAAAAATATAAAACAATATACTATAACTTATAGGTACCCACGGTAATAATAATATCACGCGCCCATATTAGTGTATAGATATTTAAAATTACACTTAAAGAAAATGATTGCAGACGTATATATGTATATGTTACCGCCAATGATGATAATTAGGTATTGTTAAAAATGACTAGTCTATGTTAACACTGACTGTTTTACATAGGTATTGATATTATTGGCTAGTCTTTTTAGAGAATACCTAACTAAGATAGACAATCATAGAACAAATTTAATATTAATACATAATTTCTATGATTGACCAGTCATTGTCATTATTGACTAATACTATGTAGCCATTGATAATTTTAGATATAATATATTATATTTACTATTTAAGAATAAACAATGAAAAAAAAATATAAGAAAAAATTAATTTTTTCATAATAATTATTATTTTAATACTTGTATGTTGATTATTGATTATGACGTATGGGTATCACTTATTCTCGCATGATAAGCTGTTATGGCATTTCGATGTACAAAGCCGGTTATTAGATCTACAAGTACATTTATTTGTTTTGCATTTTGTTTTGCAGTGGCACCGTGCACAATGCATACAAAGACTTAAATATATCATAATAGTTTCCTTGGTAATATTACAATATTTTGTCTTTAATTCATAAACCATGCGGTCCCTACCACCATGACCTATTGCAATGTGACTATCGTGTAAAATATCAAATAATTCGTCATTTGATACATAATAGTGTACATTTTCTGAATTATTACTTATAGATTTAATAAGTCGTTCTTGCCCATTGAGTGTTATTATATCATACTTACGAATGTATCTGTAATCCTTTGCACTTTTCTTCCCAATTTTTTCCTTAGCTAATTTAACTTCTTGCAATCTTAACATATATTCTTCTTTGTTTAAAAATGATTTATTATCTTCACGTTTATTTTTCAATAAATCAGATAATGCTTTGTAAAATTTTTGACGCATTTCATTTGAATTCATTTTTTTAATAAAACAATTCAACACTTTTCGAAATGAAAAACTATACAAAACTATAAACTATATTATACGAAAGTACAACGTAGACTGTAACAATACTTATGTTAGGTTAGTTGCCGTGAGTATTAAAACTATAAAAGATACCTATTATTATTCGTTATAAAACAGATACCTAATCTTAACGTGGGTTTTTAAAGTTAAAACGATAAAAGATAACATTGACTACACGACGATAGGATATGTTATAATAACTAGTGAATTTATCAAATTATAACATCGTCTGATTTATCAAGTCAATGTTACAAATATATGTTGATTATAGATAATGACCAAGTTACCCAGGCATTATATTAATTGGCTAGTCAATATCATCATTACCTGAATTTACGACATTGACGGTAACATATATATTATATCTATTAGTGTACATTATGAACGTATCTTCACTACCAAATCAAAAATACCTTCAAAAATATTATGCAAAAATCAATAATTTCATAAGTTTAAATTTTCGTTACTTTTGTCAAAATATTTTGAATGGCTGTACCACATACCGTCGATTATTGCAAAAGTTGATTTCGTCGTTTGTTTCCATAGATGAGGACCCAATCGTCGGTGTAACGCGCAGCGCACACAGAGCGAGGCTGAGACGCGTCGTCGTGCCCTGTTCCATCACAACGTCGCCGCACAGCCGGACAGCCACGTGCCGCAGCGATGGGCAACTCGAACAGTCACGGCAGCAGCACATCGTACGCGACCGGCGGCGACGCGCGATCGATTCCGCCGCACTCGTGGGCGTACTCGTTCCCGCGGTCGCAGTACTTCAGGCAACCGACCACCGGGCCCAAAGTGCTACCGCCGCACGTGCCGGGCCAACAACGGCCGCGGCTCAGGGCCACC
The DNA here is from genome assembly GCF_001856785.1 of Myzus persicae. NCBI lineage: Eukaryota > Metazoa > Arthropoda > Insecta > Hemiptera > Aphididae > Myzus > Myzus persicae. The sequence continues at coordinate 188,294 of NW_019103067.1, read as the reverse complement.
GAAAACGGATCCATGCTGCACGCGGCCGGCACCATAAACGGTAAACGGCCGTACGAGTACTCGCACCGAGACGACGTGAGTAAAATATTTGCAATGCACATGTTATCCTAGTTGTGATTAAATCACGGATTTCTATGCTCTAAAAAAGCATTAAAATCGGTCGTATGATTTGCAATAAAAACCACAAGAATATGCGAAACAAAAAAAAAATGTTTAATATACAAAACTAAAATAATCTATTCATAACTTAGTCAGATACTCAATGCAAAACAAATAGTTTTTTTTTAAATAAAATTGCTTAACAATATTACAATAAAAAAAATATATACTTCCTGTTAAAAACGATAAAAATGTATAAAAGAAAACAATAAACAATTGCACAAAAATCCACGCTCTATAGATTTATGATTATTCTATTGTGTGTTATGCGAAATGAGTATTGCGGTGAGTATAGCATAATATATACAATTAGTTATTGATATTTAAACATTTTTAAGTCTCATTTTAGAATAGTTACCGATATAGAAGTGTAGAGCCGATTAGCTTTCAGCTTAGTGTCCCAGCGACCCCTAATTATACTTAACCATATTGAAGTCAGTCACTTAATGATGTGTATTCGTTGAAATCAATAAATGTATTACAATAATTAATATACGAGTTTCATTGGGTAAAAATTACATGTGTTACCTTTGGATATAGTAAATATATTCTCCCGTGGTTATTACGGGATTATTGAAAAATATCCTACTTTTTTCCGTTTATATTTACACCCTCCAGCTTTTTATAGAAACAGTATACAATGACAATACCTAAATAATTTTATCAATGATTAATACAATATTTAAAATTAATAGTATGTGTATAATTAATTTTTAACTAACAATAAAATACAATAAATATCATGCTGAAAAATAATAATATTGACCAATCTTTCACTTAAGATAATTCCATAAAGTATAACTGGCCATGAATTCGTTATTCAAAAATAAAACAGTCTAAAATATTATAAAATCCTTGCAATAATGCATTAAAAAAAAATGTGTACAAAATACAAGTCGTGTTATAGTAAAATATAAATGGTATAATAATATATTATTATGACAACTAAAAATAGTTGTGATACTTTCCACATTGCACCTTAACACACGTGTACCACGTTTGCCTATCTAAAACTCCCTGTTACAAACAACTGATATAAAACAATATTATCCAACATTAATCATAATTGTATAAGCAGTATACGTAATAGTACTATACGACAAAAAAACTATTTATTGAACTACATTAAAAGTTATTTAAACTTCGTCAAAATCGGGATTTTTAATAATTGATAAAACATTACAACCATTATTAAATCTTTATTAAGTATTGATAACTGCAATAATGGACATATTTCTCACTTTATCTTTAATATAAATTTATAAAATAAATAATACAAATTATTTAAAAAACAAAAAATAATTATTTAGTTGGAAATATAAATGCATACCTATTTATTAGAATACTTTAAGTAGAATATAATACAAATAATATTTAAATAAAATAAAAACATTCTTTTAATGAATTTATAGATACATGTAAATATAAAATATATATTATACTACATATTATAATAGCGTAAGCCGTGTGTCTGGCTGTCTGCTCATATATTTTTGTATGGACATGTTTTGGTTTAAATATTTATATTCGTTTTTCTTTTATTATGAAATCAATATTAGTATTTTCTAAATGAAGGTCAATAAAGTTTAAAAATCTTTAATATGTTATAGATCCAACATGATTATGGATACGAGATTCAAAGACATGTACCTAGGGATGGAAGGCGAGATCGTATGGGGTACAATATGTATACCAGCGAACCGGATTTACGGTTTTCAGACTCCCGCCAACTCCCACCGATGGGTTACCAACATCATCACAATCAGGGAGACAATGGCGCTGTCAAAGGCAGGATGTCCCGTTCTAAAAAGAAGTATAGAGCTCCTCAAGTGCCTCCATCTTCATCGCACCATAATGGAGTGAGAAATATGAATTTTTAGAAAATATAGCATGTATCCCAAGGCTTACCTCTAATAGAACCAGTTATAATGGTTATTTAGTTATGTAAAACTTAACGTATTTGAATTTTAGTATTTAATAATTAATTTAATTTAAAATATTACACGAAATATGTATGAATTGTATATGAATTATGAGTATACGTGAGTAGAGGATTTAGGCGTTTAATATAATATATTATAATATAAAGACGATCTACATTATACGTACCCAAATGCGATTTCTTCCAGTAATTAAACGGCTTGATGTCTTGATGTACATATACCCATTGGGTTTGACATTAAATCGGTATATTTATAAAAGTTGTGTGTTTTACGTTTCGCAGATGGACAGCTCTTCACCGGACTCTTATCAACATTGGGAAAACCACAGAGATAATAGTAGATCTAGTCAAAACAATGGTATGCCAAGATTGAGATTATTTAAGACTAGAGCTGAGACAAAACGTAAGCTCAGTAGAGACGAATTAAAAAACGCAGAATTTCAGCCTGAAGTTAAACCACAACCTAGCAATTTACATCGAAGCATGTCTTCCCCACAATTTCAAGTGAGTAAACTTTTATTGTATTTTTGACAAACTGTTTAGTTTTTAAAAGATTCGATTTAATTGGTAGTCCACATCTTATTTTCTTTTTATATGATTATTTGAAAACAATTCTGCTATATAATATGAATTATGATACTAGTTGTGTAAGGAGGTGCTGAAATTAAAATAATAAGTATAAAAAATTTTTTACAACGTAGATAGCGTCCATGGAGTATCAAATTCTAATTACATTAATATCAGTAATTTATACAGTGGTATATTTGGCTCTCGCATTGTGTAATGAGTCAAAAAAACTAAAATTATATTTTCTCGAGGACTTTCTAGAGTTAAAAAAAACCAAGTATTCTACATGGTAAAATATATGTATTGTTATTTATAATATATATAGTAATATTATTGATAATGAAATACAACCCTAAATATAAACACATATATATATGTATAAATATTTTGTTTATAATATGTAATATATATTATGTATATTAAAACGAAAACCATTAAAAACTCCCCAATGTATAGGTTTTTGAATATTGGCCTACCTGCGTGGGTATATGTAATTGGTACCAAAATGGATAAATATTGATGAAAATTGTTGGGTGGTAGGTAGAATACATTTTAATTTGCACCAAAATTCAAATTGATACCACACTACAAGTTAGGTTAGGTTAGACCAGACTACACTCAACAACTTACTATACTTACTAGGTACCAAAAAGTGAATAATACTTCTCTGATGATTGACCCTCAAAAACTAAATTATTATAATATCGTATCAAACTATCAAAGAGATACATCATTCAGCATTGAACATACGTTTGACTTTTAGTCTTTGGATAAGTATATTAGATATTAAAGTAAACTCCATCTTTGGATTCATGAAGCTTGGAATATTTGCATTTACGCACATAAACTTTTTCGTTCTTAGTATAAGTTCCCATAGACACTCTGACACGCGTGTAAAACAACAATCTTGTGTCGCTTTCGTGATTGGAAATAACAATCAGTAACAGTAACAGTCTAAGAAATTATCGATTGTTAAAATCGATTTTAATTTTGGTGCAAATTTCAATATTCCATATAATATAACGAGGTGGTGTAAGTTACATATCATCGTTACATACATACATTTAAAAAAAAGGAAATACACGTCATATTCGATTACTATTGTGATGTCGAAAATTACAAACTCCTTTCTATAGGCACATTAATATGTTATAATCACTATATTCCAGAATCTGGAATGCATGCCCGAGATTTCTATAACATAATCTAGTTTAAATCGGTACTATACTTAATGGTGTGTTTGCCACACATGCCACATTATTTTGGTCAGCTGTAACAAAAAAAATTATCAATATATTTAAATACATTTTTTTTTAAATCATAGTACAATATTAAATAATTATTGCATAATATAAATATACATAAAATATAGTTTATGGAGTATAGGTATAAATATTTATATATAATTCGACCTAACTTGCACGCACTATAATAATAAAAATGGTCGCTTTTACAACAACAACAAAATCGTCACATTTTGTTAGCACCATTAAACCTTCACCGCCCCTAAATAACAAATGTTAGCGTCCTGCATATTTGACCCCTCCGCATATTATTATACTTTTCTATTAACAACGAGCCACTGTTCTGTATAACAATGCGGCAGCTGCAGATATTCGGGACGTCCTTTGTCGCGCGGGCCAGTTAGTATTTACGCAATAGAGCAGCTAGCTAGATCGGGTGAAGGCATAATAGGAAATCCGCCGGCACGCGTCAAATTGACCGTACCGGTCCAGGCGTTCAAAATAATGATCTTTGGGATTAATGCGATAGAAAAAAATCACATTTGTTAGGACAATTTTTCATTTGTGTAAAAAAAAAAACTAAAGAAAAATTATTTTGGTAACCACCGTCCGCCACTTACGACTTACCATTATTATATAATACGCTGCTCTATATTTAGTACAAATTGCAATTATTTTTTTTTATAAATTATTCTCTGCAAAATTCGATCAAAAAACGAACGTATTTATTCAAAAGTTACCCGAAGGTTTTTTATAGTAACTTTAAATACTATAACTTTACTGGTCCAATTCTTACAGGCCGAATTGAAACGTGTGACGGAAAGGCTAAGAGAAAAGGAATTCCGTCATCCGCCCGTTGGCCGCGCTTCGGAGAGCTCGTCCAATCCGGCTTCCGAGGAATGCGCGGTCGTGGTCGCTGACAGTGACAAACATCGAGAAAGCCCGGTGAACTCGAACAGACAACGGTTAATGGCCGATAGGGCCAAACGGATGTCCAGGTCGATACCGAATCTCGCTACAAAAGTACAAGAAGACGATGACGTCCGATGCACGGGCGAGGGTTCGTCAGCCACGGGTTCCAACGACGAGAACAAAAGCCATGATAAGAGAGCAAAGCCAAAAACAAGGTATGCCCTATTGAGCATGGCAACCGATTATTTCAATGCTTCAAGTATTTAAAGTATTTTATATTGCTTAGCGTGCCAGATATTAAACCGAAAACATTCTATTTCGGTATGAACGAGTTCAACGATACGACAAAGATCAGTAGAACCTCTGAAGACGTCGACCGATTCGCTGAGAGCTTTAATAAAACGAACGCTTCGCCGTCTGATAGCATTGCTAGCAGTGGCCCAACAGATGAGGTATAAATCAAAGAGGGTTTTATAATTATTAACAACATGACAAGGACAAATATACTTTTAATTGTTTTTAAGTTCAATTTCATACATTCTGTGAGCACAAAATTTGATCAACTACTCACATTTTTTTTTTATTAAATCAAGTTGTGTTTTTTTTTTAAGAACTACATTTAACTAATATTATATAATATTTTTGTTAATATGTATACTTGTTTATTTTTAAATTATGAAAAAGACAATTAAATGTTTCCCTTGCATATTTAATTCAAATTTTGGAAAGGTTAGGATGTTAGGAACAGTATTTTATTTTTTTGCCATTATGATAAAAATTAAAAACCTAAACTACCTAAATTGAAACATAAAAGTATAATATTATTTTATTTATACATAAATATTTTAGAGTGGTGGTGACATATCTCTTCAACTAAGACCTACACTACCAAGAAAACAGTTTGATATCCCTAGATTTAGTCCAACAGCTGCTTGGCGCTTGCTCACTGCTTTAGAAAGCCCTTCACCAGTTAGTCCTAATTGTAGCGGAGGAGAGGAAGATTTAATACCAATTATAGATCAACCTCATAATTCTGGTGATAAATCTGGGGATAGTGGTATTTCTGGAGATGCTAGTCCTAATTCAGCCCATAATTCACAGGTAATACATAAATAACATGTTTGAAAGTATGAATTTAATAAACTATTATAACTTTTAGGTTGCTTGGACTCCACAGCAAGACTTAGAAGAAACAAGTTCAGATGGAGGATTGGAAGATTCGGCACCAGTGTCACCTCAAAGTTTGGATACCACACAATTTTCAAGAATCCGTACAGTTGCTAAACCAAGTTTCTGTCTATCCTTACCCAGAGATGAAAGTACAGGAATTGATAAAAGATATGGGCAATCAGTGAGTTTTTTTATTATTTAATAGTAATATTTTATTAAGACAATAAAATTTATTGTGTTCTATAAAGAATGAAGATTTTTCACCAATGAACCCGCCTAAATCAAATGGTTACTTCAAATCTAAGTTACATAGAGGAAAAGCATCAGCAGATAGAAACAAATCACATTTGGATGAAAACTGGGTGTTGAGTAGAAGTGTACCAGATTCATTGCATCAATCAGGTTTAGTTGGCAATTTTCCATCTCAAAATTGGAGTCAATTAGAATGTCCAACTAGAGATGAACCTTCTGATGAAGAATTAGCTATGTCATCTTTACCAAAGTTTTCATATTTAGCTGCAGGCAGACGAGCTATGTATTTGCCAGAATATAAATCGTTGAACTATTTATATCAAAAGTATATTTAAATATCTAAATAACTGTTATTAGAACTCTTTTTAAATATTAATCCAATTAATAGGGATATGAAAAATGTGCCTGAAAATAAAGCCATTGTGTCAAAGTCATGTGAGGACCTTACAAGAGACGACCTGGAAGATGAAGAGTTACCAGTCATAAATGAAAGAACAAAACAACAAAAATCAACAAATAAAAAGTTTGCATTTCAAAGTACAATAAGACAAATTGAACGAAAAAAAATAGCTGAAAAATTATCAAAAGAAGCCGAGTACAAAGGTAATAATACATATATATATAAATGCACTTTCATATGTTTATAAAGGTTATATTTAATTTGAAATGATTGATTACAGAACGTCAGAGACTTAGTGAAATGGAGGCTATGCGTCGAGTGGAAGAAGAGTTTCAACGAAAACGAGAAAGAGAAAAAGCAGACATTCGACAACAGTTGAGACTGTATACGTTAACACAAGGTGATAGAGAACCAGCACAACCTCTCCCATCTGGTACTCAAGTACTCTCCGAATTTCGGGAGTCAAGACGTGACTACAAAGATTTTAACTCTTCCAGGTAAAAATGATTTCATAGTGAAAATATTTATTTATGAATCAATATATTTAACTAAGCTGACCACTTTGTAGAGTTGAACATGAACCTAATAATCGTTCAGAAACTCCAGTAAAAAAGTCAACAACTGTTCATCCAAAAGTTGTATACCAAATGCCCAAAAGTACACCAGTGTATGTGACACCGAATACTGTACGCAAGCAGTGCAATGGAACTGAAAAAGGATCATCAACGCCAACATCTGGAAACTACAGAAGAGACTTTGCTCAAGGGGCCCTGCCACATTCTGTGGCAAGTTCGGACTCAGAAGTGTCTGTGTCGATTACTCGACCAACTTCACGTACAAAGCACAGAAGCAGGTAGATAATCATTAACTTATACCATAAACCATAGTTACTAGATGACTAAGGTTAACAATTATATTATATAATATATTACTTACCTAATACAAAACATATAACTTACTACTTACTACTTACTACTTAGTGAATTTGAAACGCATGACTATTTAATTCAAATATATTTTAATACTAAATAATACTTAACAAAAACACAATAAACAATTAACAAAAATAAATATTGATATCAAAATGGTGAACATATTCATTTTTATGACAACATTAAGTTTTGAACATATTTGAACAAACTAAATGTATTGTAAACTTTGAATATTAGGTTTAACTTTGACTTAACATTATTTAATTTATAATATTAGTCATAAGATTGTTTTTTGTATTCTCTACAAATTCAATAAAAAGGTTTATTTTTTTACTTGTTTCATTAAGTGACTTATTATAAACTATTGGTAATATTAGAAAATCCATAAAACGAATAAAAATATGATGGAAATTATTTTAATCAAGAAAGTCAGTGCCTATGAATGAAGAAAATAATTTTGTAGGTGTCATTAAGATAAGTGTAAGAAAACATGAATTTAAGGATAAGGTTAATTAGACGTTTGATTTTTTAAAATAAGGAATATTAGCTATTATATGTATTACCTAACAATAATTACAAACAAAATAATCATACCATAATAATCAGTTGAAAATTTTAAAAGACAAATTAAAGTATTCAAAAAAAAATTCCATAAATTATAGGTACTATGCAAATTAAAAACAATATTTCAGCTATTTTCCTTTATTTTATAAAGCTTTTACATACTTTGTTAACTACTTGCCTGACAAACAAAAAAATAACCTTACAATGTCAACAAGATTTTACAGAGCATCGATAAACTTAACAATAAATACATTGTAAATGCAATACTAACTACTATTATGCTTTGGTTAACAATTCTAACACAGGTTTTAGCAAGTATGGAGCTCGGGATTAAGTGTGTATTCTAGTCAACAAATATTCAAGTCACCATTTCACCAATATAGGTTGGTAGTGAATGTTACTTGGTCTGTCTTAAATTTTAGGATAATTGTGTTTTTATTTTACACCATTTAGATCAGCCAGTCCAATATCTGATCGAGAAAACAACGACATTGGAATAAATCTTGATTATATACATATCATAAAAAGCTTAAAACAAAAACACAATAACGAAACAGTAATTATCTCTTAGAAAAAACCTTTTTATACATTAGTATTAAATATAATAAAGTTATTTTTATTTTTATCAGGAATTAAATGAAGTTACCAATGAAAAGATTCCGGCTAGTTCTATAGTCGGTTTAAATTCTCTACAACCATTTATGAAAAATAAAAATTCAATGTACAAACCTATTGTTTTCAATCCGATAAACAAGAACAAATTTGCTCAACCATTGATGTAGATTTTTATATTATTATTTACCTAATTTTTAATGTATTGTTATTGTATTTAATTAAAATAATTTACTTGACTAATTTCACTAGAAATAATTAGCTAATTTTTATATATACATACATATTTTATACATATAAATACTAAATAGTCATGATTAACTAACTTAGTTAATGATGTAAATAGTAATATTCAGTAATTATACTTGGTAAGTCAAATAAATTATTTAGTTTTAGTTAATCCAAATATTTTGTTTTTCACTCTAAGTGTTATTTATATTAATTTCAAGTTAACATTTATGTTTCAATAATTGTTATCTTATTTTATTTAGTTAATAATGAAAATGTACAACTTATATAAATGATTCACACATGTTATTTTTGTTAAAATGATCACTTTTTATTAAATTTAGATGTTATAAAATTAAAATACCTACTCCATGTTGATTGCCATAATAAAATTGTTTAAATGTATCTAATAACTGTATTTTATGTTTATAAATATTTATTATTAAATAATGTAGAGTGTAAGTACAATATGACACTTGGCACTTGCTTAAATGAGAACACTGTTGGAGTATAGATGTATTATATGAAAAATATCCAAATTATTGAACAATAATTACCAATGTTTAGAATACATTTAATATGACTGAAGTATAAATTACAAATATTATCTTACAACATATTATTTATACGCAAAGGAATAATATATTCTTATATATTTTTTTTTTAAAGTTCATAAAGTCATTTAGTTGTTTCATTTCAATCACTAATATGATTTGTGTTTTTATATATTTTATTAATTATATCTTGGAGTTTAAAAATCTCATATTAATAAGTTAATAAAAATTAAAGCCTAAATAGATAAATAACAATTAACATTTTTCATTGGAATGAATTTTATTTATTGACAAATTATATATTAACAATAACAACCTTAAAATAATTTGTCTAATAAACAAAAATCAAATTATTATTGGAGTCAACACTCAAATAATAAAATTCCCAGATTGTTTATATATGTACTTACTACTTATCAGCCAGGTATCTGTAATCACAAGCTCTAGATTGACTAAAATAACCAAGTTCTTAAAATAGAAAGTATATAGGTAGGTAGTAGGTAAATGGATAAATATGTGTATTTGAAAATAATATACATTAGGAAATAATCTTATAACATCGAAATATTCATCAACAGGCAACAGTGTTTGCATAGTGTACCGTAATATGGTAAAGTAGTAATGTTGAACACATTTTGGCTGAACATAATTATTTCTATGAAGTCTTAAACATACGAAGTGGGTACGCATAAGGCATAGTATTCGCTGCAGTTTTGATCATGATTACCTATTATGTAATAATTATGATGACTTAAGAGGATTTCAGCGGACTGTTTGTTTTCTCTCCCTGACACACGCGGGACGCGCCATATAGACAAAACACATTTATGCAGAATCGTTTTTTTTTATATTTTTTAGTAATATTAGAGGAAAATTACTCATTACATAAATCATAGAGGGTTGTATTTTTGAGTGTAAGACATATCGATTTCTCAAAGATCATTGTCTCAAAACAATTTAATCATTTTTAAATCAAATGCATTTTCAAATTTACAATTTTCTTACGATTATGATTTTTTTGTATTTACAATGATGTGTTTTTTTTCTGTCATCTACATTATGGTTAGTAAAAATGTTATGATTTTCGAAATTAGAATCTTTTCTGATAGAAAGTGAATCTAGTTGGTACATTTGAGAGATGTTTACAAAATTCTCAGTAGTTTTCAAAAGCAACGAGATAAACAAACAAAACATACTAATTTTAATGTTAAATCAATTTTTGAAAAAATCGATATCGAATCGAATCATATTTTTGGTAGAACTCAAAAACTAGTAAGTCACTTGTCACTTTTTTTGTTAAAATATTTACTCTTTTTGAAATATTTATACATAGGCGGAAATTCATTGAAAATATTGGGGGGGGGCACCATTTTTCAAATAACCCTAAATCTGGGCGGGGGGGGGGGTCTCCTTCACAATAACTGATGGACTTTTGGAGGGGGTTTGACGGACTTTTGGGGGACTTAACCCAATTATAAATAATTTATAACTTTGAGAAATTTTCAAATTTTGTAAATTATTTTTAAGTTATTCTCGATAAATACTTTTTTACTTAGTAAAGAAGCTTGAACATTTAATGCATGGTTCCTCTTAAGTTTCTTGAATGGAAATTCGAAAATATTAAAGATGCACCGGCACGATTATGTTTTACATGCATTTAAATTTCAAATTGTGACAAAATCTCCAAAATTGTCAAATTATTTTTGAGTTAGAAATGTATAAAAAATTTTCTTTTCTTAGCTAACGTAAAACATTTTAATGAGAGATACCACACAAGTTTTCTACCTTTATCAAAAAAAAAAATTCACCGGAAACTTAGGGTATTTATAGCCATGGGGTATATTCGATTTTTATTTTTTTAATTATTAAATTTTATTTTTTGTACAAGTATGCTGTGGATGACTCAATGTCTCCACTTCGAATTGATTTTCGTATTCAAAGATTTATCATTAAATTCAAATACAGCAAATCCATTGCAATAATAAAACAATTTCTCAAACCCTCAAAAATATTTTCTGCAAATAATTTTTGTAATACCTAGGTCCTAGGTGATTTTAATCTATATTACTAAAAACTCATTAAAAACGATTTTAGGTAAAATCTATGTATGTATGTGTATGTGTGTGTGGGCTTGACATATTTAACCATTATCAGATTTAGGCAGGCTCAGTTTTGCCCCAAACATTTATATAAGTATATAAATTTAAATAAATAAAGTAATGAATTTGATAATTGATAACCAATATGTTTATTTTAAAGCTACCCATGGAGTGGAAAATTTAGAATATTGGAAATGTATTATTCATGGAATGTCAATTTGTAATATATACAAATAACAATGTACATTAAATATTAATAAATGTTAGTATAAGAAAGCTAAAATCAATTAAAATTCTAAAATATTTCAAATGCTCTCTATTACTTTTCCCTAAACCTATTAAGTAATTTACTAATGGAAACTGCTAAAAGTAAATTTCATAAATAGTATAAAATAACAATAGTTCTTAATTTCTTATACATTGAAATAATAAATGTACAATATAAAAATAATTAATAAATAATATATTAATATGGTTCAGGATTTTTCAAGATACAATTTCAATAAGATTTGAAAATGTGAACGTTAGGTGAGAAAAATATACATCAATATTTATTTATTAATAAATTTAATTATTTTATTGCTAGGAAAATAAGTTGTTTTGCATAGTTAATTACTTCGACATTGATGTAAAATGTATTTTTAGTTCGTCTACTACAAGAAAGAACATGAAAGGAAAAATAATGCAAGAAGTCAAAACAATCAATTTTACCGGCCAAAAGTTTGTACGTTAAGTCTGATCGCAAAGGACTTGCGATACATTGGTATATGCCAAAATCAAATAATTAGAATAAAGAACGAAAGTACTCTACAACAAATTTATTCACAGAACTAAACGTTGTAACTGTTAAATTCACCTGAAAATTAGTACTATACATTTAATTTAAAAACCCACAATTTAGTATAACCAATATTACACAGAGTAATTAGAAGATACACAGAAAACAATTTCATCATAAATAGATTTAAAAAACAACATTGAGTAGACATTTTGAAATAATTGGAACCAAACTATGTAACAAAGTACCATCCCATATAAATATATAATAAACCTCCCCATCAATTTAAAAAAAATAACATTTCTCAATGGTTATTGGAATATGAAGATGAATTAATAATATTATAGAAATAACATTGTATTCATTTACCTCTATCAACACAAAATAATTTAATTTTAATCATGTATACGCAACAGAAATGTTATTTTTAATTGTTTCTTGTTCCTTTTTGCCTAAGAGGTTGGAACTCCTGGGCACACACACAATTCTTCACAGTGGGGCCCAGTATTCATATGTATATGCATTTAAATTAAATAAATAAGTTTATATTATACATATTATTATGTAAGTACCTAGAAATTAAAATAATATTTTTATTTTTTGAGTAAGTTTTTGAATCATTTTATCATAGAAAAAAAGCTAGTAAATACATACACAAGTTCATTAAAAACAATAATCTGACATCGGGAAGTACATGATAACTAAACTTTCCGTTTATTCGTCTAAAACCACAAGTATGGAGGGCTCCAGCAGCCATAATATTATTATAACTTAGAAGTGTTGTAAATAGACTATAGACTTCTAAGGGACTTGAAAACGTCCTGAGGCAAGACTTAACCCTGCCCAATTCATCCTAAATATCCACAAATGAGTATAATTATGTACGGTGATCCGGTAATCGTTTTCATTACTTGTCTTTAGTTCAAATGTTACATTATAATATTGTATACCTATCAACACCATTATCTTTTATTTTAATCTTCATAATTATTGCATGTTGCCTTACAGAAGTAACTACTTTTTAAAAATTAACAAAATGCGCATTAATGTTTTTCTTTGAAACACGTCTTTATGAAAATATATCTGAAATCGTTTTCACTCTAGACAGACTAAACTGTCTGGTTTGGTAGTTACAAATACCATCCAATAGCCAATACTAGATAGTATATATGTGCAACGACCCCTAATCCTAAAGGTAAATTATATATTAAATAGGGTTAAAAATTATGTGGCGTATAACAGTTATACTATCATTCTGAAAAGTAAAATCAATATTTTATTTTAACTCTTAAAAGTCTACTTAAATTTATTATACGACGTCTTTAGGCATACCATTTCACTTAATTCTTCTATAACCATAGGTTTGTCTTATTCGATCACAGATTCTTACAAATGCAAATTTAATAAAACTAAATTTCCATCTTTAATATTATATATAGTCCCGCGGTTTTAATTTTTTTCATGGAATATATTATACATTATTATATAGGCGTATTAAGTTTCATAACCTCAGTGTATAAACTTCGTTTCGCGCTTCTTTTCGAAGTCTAACCTTAAATATTAAACCTATCAAAATGCGGATGTCAGATAATAATATTATTGTATAAGCTGACGCGTAGATAGACAAAAAAATACTTAGTACCAACTATTTTATGCAAATAATTGTATGCATGAAGGCCAAAAATGAAATTACACAAACGCACTATCTAAAGGCGACATACGACTAATACGCAGTAACACTATATAGATTGTTGCTGTACATGTATATTATTGGTACAAGTGTGCAATTGTGCATACTATATAAGTACTTACCACAGCGCACAACACTACAACTAGAAACGAAGTGATATCAGAATATTATATTCTCTAAATTCTAATTCGTGTTACATATTAATTTATTATGCATTTATATAGGTGCTTCTATAATAATTTATCACACCATATAATCCTAAACTTTTTCTCAAACGCCATTCGTTACGAATTTTGCATATAAAGTCCTTATATTAATGTATATAAGATCTAATGAATTGATGATCTAGATGATCGTTACTTATAACATGATAGAATATCAATGGATTGTATTACACGGGGACTACCAATATTATATATTTAAGCCATAACATCCATTATATTATTATAATAATATGGTTTCTATAATATTTTTGTTATTCGTGTTTAAATGTCGTGGATTTAGGTTTCAGTAGGTAATATATAGTGTTTTATCTTCTAAACATCATTCCTTTCGCTAATGTTCACTGATAACATTATTATACCTATATAATATTATATTGTCTGATCTAAATTAAACACTCAAATCATTTGAACGATAAAAATATGATTCATATTCATATTTAAACGACTTCTATCAACATTTTAAGCCAACAAGCTACAGAAAATGGTACATACAACAATTCGTACATAATATGAGTAAATGAGTAATGCCCAAACAATTTCTTCTCCGAGATTATTTTCAATGAATGTTGGTATACCACGTAGTGTGTGTTACATCAAAGTAGATATATTGCCTATACCTATTAGCTTATGCCTTATCGGGTACCTATTGATATATAATCGCCACGTTCTTAGTCTTACAAGTTTTACGGTTAGTGTACATTATACTAACATTTTTTATATCGCAACTTTTTTATCAGTATTAAATCTATTATACATATATATATAGTTATATTTATGTACTACTTATATCTACATTCGATAGGTACTCAATAGTAAAAAAAATACTTGCTGTAGGATAAAAATATATAATAATATAATTTGTATTTTGCATTAGATTCTGAGCGGAGCGATGAATTCATCGATTGTTTACAATGAAATGTTTTTTTTTTGTGTATACGTATGTAGTTACTGGTTAATGTCTTCGTACACCATAACCATTGGTGCATTTTGGCATATTGATTAAAATTGTACTGTTTGTAAATATTCACTATTAATTGAATGTCGACATTTATATGACGATATTGGTGAATGTTGGTAATGCCGATATTATTTAATCTAATCAGGGGATAATGGAAAAGTATTAAACACACTACCTAGTACATATACAGTATAAAGTATTGTACAATTCAATTCATTATTTAATTTTTAGATAATTCAATTGATAGAAGAAAAAATTATTTTGGTTAGAGAATAATCAGAAATCTTCAAGTTCAAGCTTTAAAAATGTTGTAAACTCCAAAACAGAAGTTTCTTCCTGCTAATGTTGGGGTAACTGTACATATTCGAGTTCCAGGTGTTGTAGCATATTAAAATGGATCCCCAAAATAACAGCTAAAAAGCTGTAGTATTATGTATATAGTAAAAAACCTCAAAGTGATTATTTTAAATAACTAAGTAGCTAAAAAAAAGGTGTTATAAATCAATGATACACTAGAAACCAGTTTTCAGTGTGTAAAGAAAATATTATATCAATCACTGATATACAAATGGATCTACATATTTCCTGAAGCAAGCTTTAGCACCAAATTCATCCATGATTGCGCAAGGGTATATATGCGATGTATAATTGTAAAATAAAGTACACCACTAAAATGTGTGGTTATAGAAATATTGGAAAATATATATACATTATTAAGTACATAATGTATTCTATATGTGCATTGTCATTTTGCAACGAGTAGATAAAGGTAAAATAATCGCAATTTAAATTAATAACATCACAAGTATAATATTGTTTAGTAATAATAATTCGCTGATTTAATTTATTATTTAACATGGATTGTTTCTATTTTATATTGACATAGTGACTATTTACAATATTAATATTATATGCGAATGCTTGCCTATGTCAACAATTTGACATTTATTGATCGAAATCCTGATGTACCTGCTAATACATGAGAGAATTAAAGTAGAAAAAAATGCCTCGATATTCCACCTCAATATCTTTGCTGGTGTAAAAGTTAATCAAACTGGTACTATCTTAAGAGGTAAAAATTAAAAAATTCTAGTACATTTCAAAATAATCAGAAAAATCAAAAAAAAATTTGGAAAAATTAGAAATTTTACTCAAAAATATTGTTTAAGATTTTCTTATTTAGTTGTGAAATAATCTACGAAACTAATCTGAGTCACAATGACATAACTCCGTTATCCTTAAACCTTCAAAACAAAAATGTCTACTTTTTTTTACTAGAAAATTATTAACCAAATGTAACAATTTGTAACATAAAATTCGGAATTTGCAATCCAAAATTTCACACTTGAATTAATGTTGAAGTGTTGTGATGCTGGGCTAATGTCGTAACAGAAGTCCATTACGCTAAAACTTAAAGTTCTATAATAGTATCAATATAAAAGTAAAAGGTGCCAAGTATATCTTATTATTGAGCAAGTCATTGATATCAGTGGACTAGTTTTGATTTTGTTCTTTGGGGATGAATATTTTTCTTTAATAAACGTAAGGCAGGGGCTTTGCCCCCTACTCCACGTAATACTATAAAGCTTTGTTTTTTTTCAATGCACCACTAATCACTATACACAGTAAAATAATTATTTCGATACTTAATATTGAATATTTTAAAGGCATTATTTAACAACACATGTTTTTAAGCTGTTTGACAAGGGCACCCACAGAAATAAAAGCCAGGAGAGGGATGTCTTAAATCTCTGATAATGCAGAGATAATGCATCATACCATTTTTTTAATAGTGAAAAATATATTATGTGCCTATAGAAAATTATAAAATAAATAGTTAGTGAAAATTTAAAATATCCAGTTATTAATTTTTGAGTTAAACCAAAAAAACAAATCGATTTTGTCAAAGACAGGTTTTCCGTTTTCCTTTAATATTTTTTTTTTTGTTTTTCCTGATTGTTTGAAAAAATTTCTGATAATCTTAAATGTTTACCTCTTAAAAGTTCAATCTAGAATCTAGATTCAATTTTCTATCAAAAGCCATCCTCAAAGTTGAACACCGTATAAAGGAATCAAATCTATATACAAACACAAAAATAATTAAATAACACATCATTGTAACAATGCATTAATCGCTCCACTCAGAATCTATAAGCTCTAGAGGGAAAGTAATAATTGAAATGGATGAGTTAAATTTGAATCCAATGATAAATCATTGCCTACAAAAAACGATTCAGTGAGGAGACTGTCTATCAGCCTATATTATTAAATATATTTTATATTGGTAAATTAATATTATGGTATGAAATAAATAGGTAGTAGCTAGCAAATCTAATTTTTTTTTTAATTTCATTGAGTAAAATAAGATATAATAACATGCGGAAAAAATTTAGTTCCCATGAATATTGTTGATCTAAAATAAAATACAAAATAAGAAGCTTTTGCTGATAGCAGGACTGATGGAAGTAACACAAGTTTGCATTTCAGATCATTTCCGTTATACCAATACAACGTGTACACGCATAGATAATATATGAACAAGTAATTTTTGTTCCATACTTTGTATTTAAGTTGGATGCAATTGTTTAGCAAAAATGATCTTTATTCTTTAGTTTCTGCGATAATTACAAGATATTTTTTTTCAAATTCAGTTTCAAGTAGGTACTTACACCTATTTTAATTTTAGATTCTGAGTCGACAGAATAAACCTTTTATATTTTAATAATTACACATTAATTACACTTTAGAAAACTTATTTTCCTTGTTTGAACCAGGACCAGACCTATGAGCATTTTTTTTTTTTTTGGGGGGGGGGGGGGTGAGGGGGAGAGGGTGGCAGCCAGCCCTTATATTTCTATTTATCATAATCGGTGTGGCATTTCCATTCACCCCTCTACAAATTTGGTTGATCTGTAAATTGCCTGTAATAAATAAACGTCACATCAATATTTGTGTAGATACCCATATATGATTCACCGAGCTTGGACACTCCCATTGTTTCCTTTAAGAATGTATTTATTCAAATTCAGATTATTGGAATTTTAAACACCTATAGTCCTCATAGGGACCATATTTTCAATTTGTATTCAGATTTATAAGTACAAAATTTGCTAAATAATTTATAGTAAAAAATTGTAGAAAACATTTTCGTGAATTAGTATCCAATATATTCACATATGTTTGGAGGGGGCTAAGCGATGGGATTTTTAGTTTACTAGTCTATTATATAATATAACTGTAGTGGTCTAGTTAATTGTTACACATGAATAAATATAGTGTACCTAAATGGCTACACAGAACTATGTTGATTTTAGTTTGGATGATATAAACAAATATTTAATGTAGAGAATATTATAAAGTATATATACATGTGAGGGGTGCAAAACTTAGGTCGGTTGACTAGGTGTGTTTAAACGTCTAATCCTGCCCTGCATGCGACGATGGATAATTATAATTGATGTGTAGGAGAGGTTGAGTTGTGTCCAAATTGGCAACAATGCAACATGGCAACATCTACAACTGTAATTTTATAACTTTAATTTGATATGTGTCAACTTACCCACGTAGACTATAGCTATCTTACACAGGTCTCTCAATTCATATTTACTATCTAAGTTGGAATACGCAATATTACAGTAACATTTACAAAATAACTTGATTATTTTAATATTTAAGATATTTATACCACAAACTATTATCACCAACATACGGTTATATAGTAAACTTTGGGGTCGGTACTCGGTATTGATGTATAGGTTAATACAAGCTAATAATACAGGTATTATAGTAATAGATTATTTTACAATATTACATATTGTTTTGTTATCGGCAAATATGATTTCAACCTGCAGTATTACTAATAGAAAAATAAATTAATAATAGCAATATAAATACATGTGTAATAAAATAGGTATCCATTGCGATATAGGCGATAAACAGTCTCCGTTCAGAATACAATGATTTATCATTGATTCGTACATTACACTACTACAGTGACCTATTAGATAGATATTTAATCACTAGGTTCACCGACGCTTAATGTGCAGCTAAGCAACTTTCTTGGTTTTTTGATGATCAACTATTTTATTTTAGGTTTCTAAACATTGGTGTTTAGAACAGCTTATATAGTATAGTTGTATCCCCGTTCACCGTTGTGTCCATCCGTTCGTTAATTTCCAGTACCTAATTGAAATTGTTGGTATGTATTTACTGTCCGTAATAACTGTTCATTAATAATTTAAATAATTGTATATGGAATTATAATTCATTGTGCCATTGTGGTATATTAAAATATATGGTTGGAAACCGGGAATTTAGAACGCTTGCAGAGTGAGCTTTCCTAGCTTATCTTATTATATAATACATAATATAGGTAGAGGTACCTTCATACACCTAAATTGTTCTTAAATATAAAAATGTTTGCCAAGCTTACATGTGATCCTATAATTAATTAAAAAATCAAGTTCAAATTTACAACTCAATTTTTACTAAGTTCCTACCAAGTATAGGTACTTGAATAAATGTCTCTATGATATTCTTATTTATTTCATCAGCAGTAGTTGTGCAAATGTAAAAAGAATTTAAATCGAAAAATTACAATACACATCCAACATATGCGAAATAACCTATCGATACTTTATTTAAAATATGATATTCCTTGATCGTCATTCTGGTCTTACAATTTCATTACCTACCATTTACATGTCAGTTGTGTAGATACTAGCAGTATGTGTTATAGGTAGGTATATTCACGTTTTCATCAGTGGATTGTTATAAATTACAATACATCCATCATCGTGTTCTCTACAGTAAATCGACCATTAAAATAGTATAAATGTATTATACATTTATATACATTAGTATAATACGTATCACATTTTGCATACGCATACATACTAATAGCGGCCACTCATTTGTATACGAAATTTACATTTCAAGACGCTTATCGCATTTGCAACCTTGGTATGGGATGTTGGGATACCTAAATATATTTAGAGAAAATTAAAATTGATCTACACTCGATAAAATATATTGCGCAGATATAAGAGGTAATCTACTTATATTGTAACTTTTCTATATTGAAAAAACGTATACGTTGTAGTGCAATATTAAAGACTAAAAATGAAGATCCGTGTGCAATAACAATTCTAATATCATAATACCACGTAGTAAAATATATGTACAGAAAACAGAAGTGTAAGTAGTTACTAGTTAGTACTATAACTTCTGGTACAGACGGTACACTTAAGTCTGTAATACTATAGGTATAGGTATACGTACAGTTCATACTATGTGTTTTTTTAAAAAATATTTACGATATGTATAGACGGTATAGTCGTAATTACTTATAAATTACTATAACATATTTTGTGAGATAAAAAATTTTATTTTAATTTATTATAATTAATATCGATCTTTGCATTAGCTACATGTTATAACTTATAGTGTAATGGTCTATATCTTAAATTGTCAATCTTATATACAATACAAAAATTGTGTTAAAATATGATTAAACCATAACCCAAACATTTAAGATGTAAATATATTGCACTAGCTGTGTACATGATGTAAACCTAATTTAATTGATTTTTACTTAAACTAAAATAATAACCAATATAAACCTATATAAACCTTTATTAATATTTATCTTTTATTGTTACCTACTGTTACCTACTTTATGTTAATGTTTTCTTAATTATAAATTATTATTATTAATGCTCTAATTTTGCCAATAAGAGATTATTCTCAGTCAGGCCATTATACTTTCTATTATTTTATTGCAATGGTACATAATGTATTTACAGATGGCTTATAAAATATTATTATTATTATATGTTGGATTCACAGTTAAAAAGCTTATTTAATATTGAAAATAATATTATCGAAGCTTATTGATTATCCCTATCGATTTCTTGGACGGTGCTGTCACAGGCACTGTGGTGTGTAGAGTGAACGCTTGTTGTGAAATATACGAGAATTTTGTTGAGTTGTACAACGACAATCTTCGTCACTAAAATCAAAACACCGTGGATATCCTTCCGGAGATCGGAGGCCCTGCAGCTATACCATTATCACATTATGTTAATATTGTTATTATTCGAACGAATGCGTACATAGATTAATCTGGTAAGAAGTAATTTTTTTGAAAGTCATTTCTATAAATTATTGAAATCAATTCACCTACAGCATAAAAAAAGTTCTTGAGTCAATTTGAACGTGCTGGTCTGTCTGGCCATTGCCATACACGTAAGCGCCTCTACTATATCTATATGACTATTATATGACCTTTAAGGAACTCATGCAAGGCGCAATAATTATACAGGGTGATTCACCAAGCGTGATCACCTCCATTTTTCCTTTAATAATGAAACTATTCAAATTCTGATTTTTAGATTTTTTTAATATATACTCAAAGACCATTTTTTTCAAATTCTTAAATTTGTTATACTACTTACTATAAGAGTATCCTGTGTTAATAATACATACAAACTTATTTTTTTGAAATGAGAACCCCTTTTTTACCGTAAATTATTTAGTTTTTTTTGTTGAAGATGTTGATGTACCTACCTAATTTATTGTCCTAATTCAAAATTCAAACGAATAGTATCACGTTATTAAAATGTTTATTTTGAGGTTAATAGTCCTTTGTTATACTTGGACCATTTTTGCAAATTATTAATGTTGATAAATTAATAATATTCACCATATAATTTTTTTATAAATGTTTAAATAATTATGATAGCGCCCCCATATCTTCTAAACCTATTATCATGGACCTATTAACCTTAAGAAGTTAGTATACAAAGTTACATAACTAAAAAACTACTCTTTCGAATTTTGGAATAGCGGTAAAAAAGTCCGAAGTAAAAAGGTCTGGTATATATATTAATATATTATGTAACTATATTCAAAATAAAAAATTAAAAACAATAAAATTCATTGATTCTAATTAAGTACTTAGTATCATTAACCATCAGATATATAATATATTATAGTAATTTCTCAGTTTAATTATATATGAACTATCTAGTTAACTATCTTAACTAAAAAAATTCTTGTGTATATAATATATGTATAACAATCTTTTAAAAAAAAAATCAATAATTATTATGTTTATCTAATATTACGACTTATCAGTTTCATTAATTATCGTCAATCAAATAATATACCTATTTAAAAAGAATTCTGGTATAACAATATTTCAAATAATATATTTACCCGATACATTTTGCCAATATTAGTACTTACAAAATTATTTCATTTAGTTTCAATTTATATTAATTCTAATAATTGGAAGTTCGATTGTGCATCAAATCATATTTTTCCTCTTACCTAATTATAATATATGTACCTGACTTTTTAATCACGACTTTTTTACACAGAATTTTTTCTTAAGACTTCTTAGGACTTTCTTAACTCAGACTTTTTGGTTGTGTAACGAATTTTGACTCTGAATTCTGACACAACAAAATTTTCAGAAAGTAATTATCTAATAAATAATTTACAGTCCAAAAATAGGGTATTTTTGAGAAAAACGGAAGTTTGTGTCACCACAGGATACTCCTTCCTTAAATATTACGAAAAATTTCAAGAATTTAAAAAAATAGTCTGAGTATATTTGAAAATTCCAAAATATAGAATTTTATTATTAAAGAAACAATGGGGGATGAGAATGCTTGGTGATTCGCCCAGTTTATTATGAACCAGGTTGCCTGCGAGGATATTTTTTTGAGTTTCATCATTGGAGAGGGGTCGTGTAATATAATTTAAAATACGCTATTATGATGGCGGTATGTATGTAACCTACATGTAGGTTGTAAGTAACTATAGGTACCAAATATATACACAACTAATATAATATTATACCATATAGGTATATATGTATACAGTATATCGAATATGGGGGTGCATTGCCATCTGCAGATCGAGGAAACCGGCGACAGCCCTTGTAAAGGGAGTTCAGGGAGTTGGTGTTGGGGAGGGGTGCACAGTGTACACGGCCCGGATACCGCGATTTTTGGAGGGCACGCTCTTCGGGTTTTCCCGCGTTCAACGTCGACGCCGACCAGGCAGTGTTCTCCCGCGTGATATTATTCTCCTCTCCATGCACGTCCACGCAAACGCGGTACATTACGCGGTCTATGGCACAAACGCATTGTAATAATAATAGTAATAACAACAACAAGCAACGTTATCAATTCTCATCGTGGAACGTCGGCGCCTCTCTAGCTGCGCATGACTGGTGTCTGGTTCCCGCGTTTTCGGCCGGCGCGTATCACATAATATCGTGATATTAATATACTATTGTATATATTTTGGACGGCGGCGCTCGGGCACAGCTGATTTGCCGCGCTTACGAGTGCGACAACCGTTGTTGTGCGGAAAGGAAAAGGGAGAGAGAGTGAGAGAGGAAAAGAAGAAAAAGACCACCGAAACGACAACAAACTCGATTCGTTCTGCGAGCTGGAGGTCGGCTACGACGGCGGTATTTTCCGATTGTGACGCAGGCACGACAAACAGGTCATAGATTCATATCCTCGCTGACGCATACTAAAATAATAGACCTTTGACAACGGCCACGTCTCGATCAACGCCATTATTTTAGCACGAGTGTGTCCCTGTGCCATCCGTCTCGTCTGCTGTGAGTATATACACAATATTTTAATATTATTTTGTGTACCCCGATGGTTGAACGTGGTTAATATGTTAGATATTTGATTTTATTATTAAAATTATATGCTGTCATTAGCAATAGTCGTGGTGTCGTCACCAGGTGAGGGAAGGTTTGTTTTAGGCTTGGTTTCACACGTGTGGTTCCTAACTATTGTAATCGTAAATTTGTCAAACATTCTGCAATTATAACACGTTCTTAACTCCTGTGACTGAAGGTCATCGACCGATGTTGGTGACCTGTATTTTTGAGGGTAGTTTTTGCTTGTAGCTGTTGAAAATAATATTTTTAGTTTTAATACTTGTAAATGTAGGTAGTGAGTAGTGAGTACCACCTTCTTGGCTACAGGATACGGGATCATAGACTATATACCTTTAAAATAGATACCTACAGATGGACACTATTATAACCCATAATTCAGGAATTTCTATGCCTCATACACTGTACATTGAACAACTGATGACTCAGTATTTATATTGTTTGACAATAAATGTTAAGTCTTTTTTGGTAAAACATGTGTTATTGCATAAAAGTATACATACATGATGTTGTATATTATATTATTATTGAGTGGTTGCCTAATTAATAATGTGTGACATGATAATGAAGTAACAATAGTATTATGTACCTATATAATATTATATAGGTACCTCGTTTAATATGTACTACTTATAAATTATATGTATAATATAATAAGTACAATAATACAATATATACAAATGTCCCTTGCATTTATTGTGTTTAAATAGATTTCAAGAGAGAGTATTTGGTTAATTGTTGAATTTGTATAGAAAATATATTTGTTGAGACATATTTCTAAGTAAAAATACAAAAAGGGAAGGAAGGTCACTACACTATAATGAACTTATTTATACATAGTATCAATTAGGGACGTCTTTTTACCATTAAGAGTTAGTATTACTAAACTTCAAGCTAGCACCCATTCAAAATTAATTGAATTTATAAACTTTTATTTTCAATAACAAATTGTTGAAACAATTGAACACTTATTGAAGTATAAAAAGTTTAGGATTTAATGCTACTAGCTTTTTCATAGGTTTTCTGAGTTCTTATCTAGTGTAATTTATGTAATAATTCAAGCTATTAGATTAATGTAAGTTAAAGACATAAGAGTATAAGACCTTTATGTCTCGACCAAGTCTTCTTTAATTTTTTTTATACTTCACAATACTAACTAATACTTATGCTAAATGCAAAACCAGCTCTATAGGATGTTGAATGTGGTGAACAATAAGTGCATAAGGTTTGGCGATTAGGTATTAAGTAATTTAATATATTGATGTCTCATTGATTTGGTTTAAGTTTTTTATTATGTTTTAATTATTATTTCTAAATGGTTAAAAATAATGATTGAATAATAAATGTAGTTTTTTTGATGTACCTACCTAGTATTTTTAAATGCCTCTCATTTTGAACAATTAAATTTACTTAAATAATATTTATTTAAATTTAAATTCCCTATTTTTTCCTGTTGTATAGTTATCATTGTTTGTTAAATGTAGCAAATAAACAGCATATAGCACAATGTAGTAACTAATTAAATTATTATTATAGTTAAATAAAATTATCTTTATGACATCCTATGTATACATCTCAACAACATTTAGATCATTTTTGTTTAACTCAAATACATTAATATAATAATCAATCAAATTATGTGTTGATTTATATTTCGATTTATATTATCCATACCTATAAAATGTGTATAGTCTATTAAATAAATAATGGGCGCAATAATAGATATCATTAAATAGGTTTTTTTGTACAAAAATACAAATTATTTTTGTGAATTTATCGTAAAGTTATAATAATTTAGTATTTATCATGGTAGTTTTAAGTTAATATAAAGAATTTGTTTTTTTTTCAATTTAAATGTATTAACTACATTATATATATTATTACAAAATTAAAATGTTGAATACCCAATTAAATAATAAATTAACTAATAAGTAACAAGTTTTAATAAAAATTAATGTTACGTTTGTTAATGTTGAATATAAAATATACAATAATGCAAAATCTGCAATTGTATCTATAACAAAAACTTGTTTCAATTGCGTATATTTGATTAAAAATAAATATTTTTTATGAATAAAAATAAAAATGTAATTTCTATTTAACTCATTTAATACCTCATTGTAGTTTACAAAAACTTAACAGACTATTTTTTTTTGTATTTCTTATTTATGTTTATTTGAATTAATTTTACTAATATTAATTTAAATTGTATATACTTAATAAGTTATCTTTTACACTTACATAATTGTAAACATGTGGGTAAAGTGCTTACCACTATGGTCGCATTTACCATAGTATTTATGACAAGGGCTTGGTTATCAAGTCAAAGCCATACATATAAATTATTTGAAAATCCCCACTGCTATCGGTTCAAAATGAGTAAAAATGTCACATAAATAAATAAAAAAATGTCGTTAAATAATTTCTATTGTATTCATTTTTATATTTTTAATCGATTTTCTAAAATATTGTGCATTTATTTTTATCAGCCTTAAACTACCCCTAAATACAAAAAAAAACTAATGATTATATGACTTCTTGCAAATTTCTTACTATAAGTTTGCTAATTTATAATAAATTAATCTTGATAGTCTATAATAATGTACAATAACTTCATTTTAGACTAATTTCTAAATAATTCTTTTAAAACATGTTAGTACAATTTATTATACTTTCTTTATACTAAACTTATAATTGAAATAACTATTAGGCACTTTTGTTGTATTTAATTATGCCTATAGTATTTTAACAAATTATGAAATATTAATGGATGTTAAAAGTATCTTTATTATACACTATAGGTAGTTGAGTAGGTTATAATTCACCCTTAATATTAATAATAAATCTATAAAATCATTTAAAAAATGTTAAATAATATTATTATACAATTTGGTTAGTAAAACAAAGAACCCACTTTAGTTGTTATGTGGGAGATGTAGAATTTCTCTAATTTAAATATGTTTAACTTTTGTATTAATTTAATTATTATATTAGTTAAATATGGACTAACTTAATTTTAAAATTGTGTATTTGACAAAAAAAAATAAATCTAAAATATGATTGGGTTACCAAGAAAATATTTTTTTTATACAATTTATAATAATTTAAGCAACTTTAATTTGAATAAAACTAAAAAATGAATCCATATGTTATTTGGGATAAAGTTGTGTGGCTTTGAAAAATACCTACACCTTGCTTATTTTTTAGTTCATTGTTTTACTAATTCTTTCACTAATATTAAAAACGTATTTAAATTATAATTGTGAAAATCACATTTCTTGATGCAATTATATAATTAAAACTTAATAAAATAATTAAGGTAACTTTATAGTTTATATATATATATATATATTAACATAAGTAACTAATGTAATATATTTTAACTATCATACGATACACTTTGCATATAATAATATAATGGTGTACAATTTTACTGTCAAATTTATTACAAATTATAATAGAACTATAGAAGTATTTACATTTTTTTATACATTTGTATAGAATGTATGGTGAATGGTGATAAGTGATAACTGATAACATTGGTATCAAATAGCCAGTATGTTAATACCACAATGTAGATACAATTCAATACCCAGGTTAATAATATAACATGTGTTTTTATTATTGTAATAACATTACAGGTTATAAAAAACTCCACATTATTAAAAATATATTACCTGCCTATTTTTGAAAATGTTTTCTTAACTAACCTAAAACATTTTTCGTAAAATCCTAACTAATATTTTTTATGACAATTACCTACTTAAAATTTGAAAATATTAATACCTAAATCAAGGAACTACAACTATAAAATAATTTATTTAAAATTGAAATTATTAATATAACGTTACATCTCGATGATCGAAGTTAGACATGAGTGTTAATTCCCCTTCTCGTATCCTGCATTTTGGTTTATACTTCTAAAATCATTCTAATAATTCTTTGAATAGTGTTGCTTTATGCTCGCCTAGTGAAGACTATCGCAGTAATGATTTCCATATTATTTAAATAACTCAGGTGTACGAGTATAACAAACTATTAGATGCCGAATAAGATCCTCCTTAACAGCATTCGTCAATTTACCTTTTTTTAGTCAACACGGATTAGTACTAAAATTATATTATGCACCCCTCAGTTGATAATTTCCGTTTATTTCGTCTGGGCGGCAATATCGAATAATAGAGAACATTGCATTTTACAACCCTATTAGAATTCAGGTATAGTTATTATTACTGTGTGTATTGTATTATTTATCAAAACGCTTCGCGCCCAGAAGTAATCCAAGGTCTCCTGATTATACAGCATCCGTGTTCACACGCCTTCGAAATTTGGTATGTCACCGATACTGTGAAAAGTTTCCGGTTTAGTTTATTCTCATGAAAATGAAATTTCTATAGTTATTAATAGGATATTTTAATTTACCTAAACTATTTCACCTGGTTTCTGTACAATATATAGAAGGCGGTAGTCCAACATTTTATAATTATATGTATTTTGATAATGATTTGATAAGCCTTAGTTTATGTTATTTCTTACACTGCCTGTGTTAATTTCTTCTTGATATTTTTTCTCAAATGACTGAAAATTCATTTTTTCATGAACTGAAGTGTTACTTATAACATTTGTACGTAATAACCATTAGTCATTAGCTATTGTATATTATTATTTTGGTGGAATTATGTACTAAGTACGTATTTTCCTTACATTTGCACAACTTTTTTATGTCATTGAATTATTATTTTTTTTTTTATATTATTGGTAACTATCAATTACAATTTCTGCCAATTTAAATTCGTTTTTGCTTATATAGTGTACTACTGTCACAGCTGTAGTGACGTCAGACTCACACAAACATACTAGAAGCAGAGGACATCAGCTGACAATGGTGATAAACTGTGTCTGGTGGTCTGGTTTGGTTTTCTATCTTTTTTCCTTCTCGCCTTTCTTTGTTCTCTTTTAGACCCCTCTTGGCCATTTATATTTATTAATTTTTTTCATTGTGTATATATCTCTTCACCTCTCTCGTTGTCGACCTTCAATATGGGAATGAAAAGACCCGTAAAGCGGCATTCTTAAGTTACCATTTTTTTTTTTGTCTGGATTTTTCAAGAAGCCGTCCCGATTCCAGCTATGTTTAGAATGGTGGGGGTAAAGAGCCGTAGAATCAAATATAATACATAACAATTCATCGTTTAGGGTGAATGGCATTTTATTTCAGTAGTCTGAGTCTTCCAAAGTGCCAAAACATAATTTTTATTAAAATTTTGATTAAGAATATGTATATGTTTTTGTCATTATTTACTTTATTTCATAGTCTGCACTTCACAGATATAGTAAATTATGTTAGTCTTTTTGTTTTCTAGTTTTGGGTTTTAATAGCTATACAGTGTGTCCCGTTTTAAATGTACCACTAAATATCTCAGCCCGATAATCTTAGATTGAAATACGGTTTTCTGCAATAGCTAAGGGGTACTGAAGTACACATTTAAGGACAAATTTCAAATTTTTAACTCTTGTAGTATGCGCATGCGCAATACAAATTTTTTTTTTTTAAATTGCAACACCTATTTTTCTCACCGGATATGGATAGATTATTTTATTCTAAGTAATTTTGATCCATTGACCATAGTTCTAAACCTAAAATTGAATGTGTTACAGCTTTTTGAAATTTTAAAATAATTAAATTTTTTCGATTTTACCAAAAACATTACACGCTTGAATTTGATACAAAAGTAAATCATTTTTGAACTAAAATGAAATGCATTTAAATAATTGAATACAAAATCACCTAAAACAAAATGCCTAGCTAATTTAAATTTAATTAATTTAAAAATAAATGTACCAATTAAATTGACACTGACGTTGTAATTTGCGTTATTATTGTGCGATAAAAGTTATTGAATTATTTCCAGTTTTATTATTAGTACTTCGATAATATTATTGTAGATATTGTTTGATTATCAAAAATGAACTAATGCACGTTCCCTCAGTATTGTACGTTCATCGATGACACTTATAACTTTTAACATAATACTTTGAAAGATTTTTCTTTTTTTCTTCTTTAAAATGTTAAACAATAGTGAAAAAGTTGATATGATTTTAATTTATGGTGAGTGTAATAAACATTGTCGGGAGGCTGCAAGGGTTTATGCAAATCGATATCCCGAAAGATATCATCCACCGCATAATTTTTTTTTAAGATTAGTTAATAATTTACGAACTTACGGGACTTTTTCGATAAGAGATGCACAGAGACAACCACTACGCAATATGGAACCAAATGATGATCAGGAAAATGAAGTAATTGCGTACATTCAATTAAATCCTCACTCATCTTTAAGACATGTTGCTAGAGAATTTGGCTTTTCAAAAACAAAGGTACACAAAATATTCAAAAAATACAAGTTACATCCTTATAGGGCTGATCTAGTTCAGCATTTACGCCAAGGTGATGACGAACGTAGATTAACATTTATTGCATGGATAACAACATGTATAAATAACGACCCATTATTTTTAAATTACATTTTGTGGACCGACGAATCAAAGTTTACCAATAATGGTGTTTTAAATAAGCAGAATAACCGTTATTGGTCAAACGGAAATCCACATTGGGCAGTTGATACAAATTATCAAACAGTATGGGGCACAAATGTGTGGTGCGGATTATTAGGAGGACATTTAATAGGTCCACATTTTTATGACGGTACTCTTAATGGAAGACGTTATTCAGATTTCTTAACTTTGCTACCGATCATGTTGGAAGATGTCCCTTTATTACTTCGTCAAAACTTATTTTTTCAACAGGATGGAGCACCCGCTCATAATGCCATTATTGTAAGACAACAATTAAATGAAATGTTTGGAAATCGATGGATGGGAACTCACGGGCCAGTGGAATGGCCCCCACGGTCACCTGATCTAACACCATTAGACTTTTTTTTATGGGGCCATTTAAAGACTGTTATTTATGCAGATCCACCAGCAAACTTACAGGTTTTAAAAAATAAAATAACGGTAGCGTGCAGACAATTAACAAAAGAACAAATTTTGGCAGCACCCTATAGAGAAGTGAGTCGTCGACTGGAATTGTGTTTAGAAAAAAATGGAGGAAATTTTGAACATTTTATTAGATAAAAAAAATAAACATAAGTCAAATCAATGTAACGGAGTAATTTTAATTTAATTCCTACTTCACATTCTTAATTAAAATCTATGAAAAAATCACTCAATTCAAGCGTGTAATGTTTTTGGTAAAATCGAAAAAATTTAATTATTTTAAAATTTCAAAAAGCTGTAACACATTCAATTTTAGGTTTAGAACTATGGTCAATGGATCAAAATTACTTAGAATAAAATAATCTATCCATATCCGGTGAGAAAAATAGGTGTTGCAATTTAAAAAAAAAAAATTTGTATTGCGCATGCGCATACTACAAGTGTTAAAAATTTGAAATTTGTCCTTAAATGTGTACTTCAGTACCCCTTAGCTATTGCAGTAAACCGTATTTCAATCTAAGATTATCGGGCTGAGATATTTAGTGGTACATTTAAAACGGGACACACTGTATTTATAAATATATGTTGCCCAAAAATATTTCTTGATTGATTTATACATAGAAACATGTATTCCTAAAAAATATTCTTAAAAATAATTGGTATAAAAATGTGATTAGTTCGATAAAGTTCGCCTAAAAATATAAAACTTATCAAAAAATAGTTTGAATCAAATTTACTTTTAATTTTATGATATATCAATAGACTATTTATTAATATTCTTGTGTTTTAAATTGAAATACAGTATAATACCTACTTATATGATGTTTGTTGTTCAAGAGTTGTGTGTTATACATTTGTTGTGTATTTACTCGTACCTATATGTTACAATAAAATGTTTTAAATAATTGACTTTAATGTTTTCATCTCATGAATCATATTATATTTTCTTACGTTAAAAACATTATTAATATAATACATATTTCAACAAAAAATAGGGAGATAGCGTTGATTTGATGACGACTGATATTTCGGGTCCCGCTTGGTCTTGTTTGAATATATTATAAGACATTAATAATCACTTTTGCATGCATGCGTTATGTATATTCTAGGTAGATACTGTATGTATAGGCACCTCACGGCCTTGGTAAAGATCATATACAAGCATATCCCCAATCCGGTAGATTCGCGCGTGTTTTGAGCGTCACAAAAAAAAATATAAATATATACAGAATACACACATATATATATATATAATATGTAACCTTGTGCACAGCTGTTATGTTCTTCGTGTGAGACCGGCGTGGTCCAGCTTCCTGTCCCTCTCAATACACACACACATACACACGCATGTATATATACATATGTGTGTGTGTTATTCACCTCTACCAAGAAAACGAAGGTATAGCCGGTTCGATGGACAAATCAGGTATTACAACACTCGTGGGATTCAGCCTTAGAGAAAACGAGAGAGAGAAAGAAAACAACAAAATCCACACTCGTACAGGTTACATATTATTATGCCTTGCATTTTACAGTTTCGTTCATGTGGTGACCCGACGAATTTATTACAGCCACAATTGGTGCTGGTTTTTATTTTTTTTGGATGCGCCCAGCGGACATTCCACCGCACTTGTTGTAGAATGAAAAATCGATTGATCCGCTACATTGTTGCCACTTTAGCGCCCTGTATATCTATTATATTACATAAACTCTTTTATATATTATATTCTCTATACCTGTTCGTTTTCTTGTATTCGTTTCAATTATTTGCCACGCTGTGTAGAAAACGCCCCCGCTGCCTCATTCACAACGAATATTGCACTCTCGAATATAATATTTTTGGTTACTGGTTAGTGGTTTTGTTGTGAAGTAAAAAGTGCTAAACTCTGAGGAAAAATAGGTCTTATAATATAAAATATATCTTGTTGTTTTAAGGTTTTAAAATTATTAACAATTTGTTTTATTATTTATAGTATAAAATGCTGTAAGTAAGTGGTACTTACCTTTACAGCGGTATTTTTTGTTTTCTTATGTATATTATTATTTTAAGCAACTATAGTAATAAATTAAATTAATTTTAAAAATCATTTGATTTTATTTGTTTGGCATTCATTTTAAAAGCTATTGACGTACCTAAAATAATAAAGTTTGGAATTTTATAAAACATTACAAATTTAAAACTATATTGATTGTACTGCTAATCCAATAATTCGCAGTGATGATAATTTCAAACTATTAGCTCTTAACTATTAAGAATATCATGAAAATCGGTTATAAATCGTTCACGTTAAACAAGGTTGACATATAAAGGTATATAAAAATGTTTTCGAACCCACCACTCCATTGAACATAAAAATGGGGAAAATATTGGCGGTACGTAGGGTCTTACTCGTGCATAATATGAGGGTCTCCCAAACCGTCGGGAAGGAAACGTTCGTCTTCCCCCTTTTGTTCCGGTAAAGCCAGTCGATATCGTTTTTAGTCTCCCCCCGAATACAAAAGAAAACTCATTCGAAAAATAACGGTCGCAACGGGTGTAAATCTTCAGTCATACGTTTGTGACCCAAAGAAGTAAAAAATCTTTACCTTGGGACTTCGTTTGAAATACTAACAATCTGCATTGTACATATATTATTATTAAAAAAAAATGTTTTTTTACTTCTGATCTAATATGAATATTTTTCTTAATTTTAATGGGATTTAAAGAAATTAAATACACATATTCATGGGTTTGTTTTATGAGAACTTTATAACCGTATTATATCTTAAGATCTTATATACGTAATTTACAATATTAATTTTGGATTATGATCATGACTCTCGAGAGTTATAATTTTTATATCATAATTAATTAACAAATTAAACTAATATATAACTTGAGGACATAAACATCATACTATGTGTTATTTCGTCTATTTTTGTTTGATTATTTTATAAGTTAAAAGTTAGCATTTTTATGTTACAATGTTTGAAACACATATTTTTAAGTTATTATATTTGTATGAGTTATTTAACCAGTTTTGACAAAAACTACATGTTTTCATCTTAAGAGGACGCCACGCCTGCATGTGTTGTCTCCGTCTTACAAACGCGTAACATACCAAATGTTCGCTCAGCAGTTCACGTTTTAGCACGTTAGCTTAAAAATGAGAGAAAATCGATCTATTATGAAACTTGATGGTAAGAACTTTATCTGTGTTTTGTTGGAAGTTTTTTTACGATACTTCAGTTTTTAAGCAAGGTGCTTGTATCATAAATGTAAATAAAAAATGCTCATAACTCACTTAAAAACTGAGTTATTGTAAAAAAACGTCTAACAAAACATAGATAAAGTTCTTACCATCAAGTTTCATAATAGGTCAATTCACTCTAATTCTTAAGGTAACGACATAAAACGTGAACTTCTGTGCACAAATTGGGTATGTTACGCGTTTGTAAAACGGACACCATCGGGGTGTGGCGTCCTCTGAAAATGACGTGTTCCTCGCGTGGCATTGTGTTGTCTCCGCCGTACTAACGCATAATTCGGCAAATTTTATGTTCAGTCGAATTATTTTTACTCTGTTGGCTATTGCAGTGAATTGCCCTATTATAAAATTTAAATGTGAAAATATTATCCATAGCCCCGTGTAGCTTTTTTTTATATTTTAAGTTTGATAATAGATTAATTCACTTCAATATTAAAGGTAACAACATAAAATTAGTTACGTTGGACTTAAATTTGTAATTGTGTACAGTTGTAAGATGGAGGTAACTTACGGGGTATGATGTCCTCCTAACGCATTCGTAACAATAATATACTACTAAAATATGTTCAAAATTTCGAAATAATTATAGTTTGTCTATCATTCAAAATTTACTGTTACAGTGTTATATAGTATATACGTATAGGTCGGTATACTTTAAAATATTACTTGTTTAAATTAATAACTTTGAAGTAAAGAAAGTAAATTAAAAATAATAAGCCATTATGTCAGTAGCATATATGATAGGTATTTATATCATATGTTTTTCGATTATTAATCCAACGTTAGCATTTGCATTTTTTGTATTAAAAATAAAATGTTAGTGTAAAGAATATATAATTTTGAGTAAAAAAAATAATTGTTAATATACATCTTGGTATCTAAGTACTAACCACCTAGTACATATGACGTTTTCTTAGAAAAGTATACAAGGTCTTTATATAAATTTGTTTTGCATTAAAGATCATTTTAAAATGAAAAGCGCGCCAAAGTATCCCCTTCGCGTTTAAACCGATATGAACCAGGTGCAGAGAACTACTATATTTCCCTTTGGTTGACCAAAACCCTCGATCGATAACCCTCTAAAAAGCACGTGTGCATACATTTTTTATAATATTTATGCATAATATAATCTGCCATAACATAGTAAACCTTGTTAGTGCATTAAACCGGTTGTGTTGGTTTCAGCTTTTACTTATTCATTTGCGTTAAAAATACATAAAAGGTTGGTGTTTAATCACCTAAAACATGTACAAGTACAATGATTTTTGTTTTATATGTTAGTTAAATACCTACTTGTTTAAAGAATTCCTGATTCTTAAAATCGTACATATCAACGGAACCGATTTTACTAGTTCCAACATGTGTGATTTCCATAGAAACATTTCTTGATTACCAAAGGGACTGTGTCCAATTTACAGTAAATATAAACCGGGTTGTACTCATAAATAAGGACCTCATTAACATTTCCGTTATAAATTTTCTTTTCTTTAAATTTCATATTTTAATTAATTGATTTAGAGTTTAGACTGACTACAAATTAGTAATATTAATACTTTTAATATACCTATTATCATGTTAATCGATATAAAATATACTATAGAATATTATAGAATATATTATTTGAATTGCATTAATTATTATTTAATCATCATATTATCAATTGATATGTCTGCTGTTGTTATTATTAAGTTAAAAATGGTTTCACTTAATTATTTTCGATAATTTACTTCAACAATTTCTTGTAGGTATTCTCTGACGTGATGTGGATTGTTTATATAAACTTCTTTATAAATTTGATAAAATGTATATAATATTAATACGATATAAAATCAAATCATTTATCGTTTTTGTTTTCTATATTTTTATTTTTCATGCGAATGCTGTCAAAAAACAGTTTTACATCTAAAATAACGAATAGTGAATAAATAAAAATATATTTCTAATAGCGAAAACTGCAGAGCATTTTAAAATTGACACGTGCCAGTACCAAGCTTCTATATAATTTATGCAAATACAGATACGGTGAACCATGAAAGGCGGTGTACAAACTAAACAATAAAAAGAGCTAGTGGCTATTTAACAATATATAGTTAGACACATCCACATGTGGCTAGTGTCGTAGACCATCTTTTGTCGTAGTTCCGATAAAAGTCGAACCGGAATTGAAAGCATCCATCTGTCGGCTATGCCATAATAAGTACAACCCCTTTTTTATTATTATCCTACGTTACACCTGGAAGATTTTGATCAAGCACAATATATATACATTATACATGTAGTTATGTACCTACAGCGTATAAATTAAATGACCCCTGCATAGTTTTTTTAAAGGCATAACTAGTTTTGTTTAGTATAATTTTATATTTAAATCATGTACCTACTCGGAAAATTATTTAATTAGAAGTTTAAAAGCAGGATTTTTTTATTGTGAAAATGTTGTTTAGTAGCAGTGGCTTTTTTTAATAATAAAACAATTGAAAAAATATTGAGTAAATTGTAAGTAAAACAATATTTTTCAATCAATGATATAGTAAATGGTTATATACTTCTATATATTATTTACTTAACGATCGTTTTCTGATTGTTATTTTTTTTCATAGATTATGAAAGCATAAAATAGATATTTACCTATTAATATTGACCTAATTTTGATCTATTTATGTGAATAGTTATATATTAATATTATATTATTATATTTTTAACTATTGATAATTTTTTTTCATTTACATTGTATATATTATAGCTACAGTTCAGTTATATATAAGACATTTACTTAAACAATATTTTATTTTATTTGAATTGTCAAAAACGAATATTTTATATTTTAATATTATCTTATTTCTAAACGAATAAAATATAAACGGTATTAATTTGCTGTTATGTTTACATAAACAGTTTTGTACACTACTATAATGTCTATAGACACTATATTTTTAAAGTGAACACCTGAACACCTATTCGACATATTACTCTCGTTTCTATTTACGACATTCGTACTTAAACTGGTCTATAGTTTTCAAACCAAGTTGAATGCCCTCCGCCGTCCTGCTTTTTATATTTTATTTATATTATATATATATTCACATTTAATATTTAATCCACTCGCTTTACTCACCCCTTTCGTTTCAGAAAAACGTCACATATAGCTATAATAAATACTGTAGAGTTATACCCTGCAACACAATGTGCGCGCCGCCGAGAGTAGTTCGCCTAGTGCTCGTTTTGGTTGAGGTATTTTTTTTGTTGTTATTATTATTACTATATAATATATTATTCACTATTATTCGCTATTGGTGTATATACTACTGCGTACGTACACCGGTTTATGTATGTATAATATGTACTCATAGACAGCTGCATGTGCCCGAAAGCGTGAATTCGCGCGGGGAAACACTTCACGTTGCGCGCGTAATGACGATTGGGGCACGCGACCCCTGACAATTAAGCTGCGCGCCAAAGACACGTCGTGTCGACTCCCGCAGGTGGTGAATTGCAGTATAGTATTTTTGAACTCGAACTAAAAACCTACTCTGAACTCATACTCAGGGTATAGGGAGGATTGAAAGCGTCATTTTGCAGCGTTATTTTTAGGAGCTGAGAGTATTATATATATAAACATACATATACGTATAATGTTTATTGTAAATGTGTAATGTATACGAAGTACGGATATTGTACACTGCACGCGCGCAATCTTCGGGCTATTATGTTGTTCAACTTCTTATGCAGGAAACGTATCGAAAACACATTGTTAGTGTCACGGACATCTGGTCTATGTGATATATATTATGTTCCAATGACGAACTTAAGGTATACGTATCGATCGAGAATCCGATCATTGGGCAATTCTCTAAAACGTATTATAGAACCGTGAGCATTCTCCAAAACTTAAACGTTCTTCTGTCGAGTTGTATTTTGTATATATTATATATGTATATGGAAAGTATCTATTTAAATTGAATTAATAGTAAAGTGTTTGAACCTATGTTATGGCTTATAATAATAGTGTATAACTGCAGGATATCCGTCATTCGTGCTCAATTCTAAGTATAGTTACAACACAAAATAGTTTGTTTGTCTTGCATATTCTTAAAACTCTACGGGGAAACGTATAAAATGTATTTGATAAAAATGTAACGAAATATAAATTTACTCTATGAACTTCTGTGATACAGATATAATAGGAAATGTTTAATGTAACATTGTTCTACTTATATGATAATCAAATTGCAACCTTGTAAATTATGATCATCAGTACATTTTTAGTCTGATTTTTTCCTTAAGTACAATTAATTATATAATATATCACCATTTAAGTTTTAAATTGTGGATATTCACATAAAATGAAGTGTATATTTTATTTTATTGTACAATGTTCTAGAAACGATTTGGTCTAAATAATGTGTTCGGTAAGACAAAATAGAAATGACTAATAAATGTTAATTTATTTCTACGTTAACTTTGCTTAAGGTTAGATAATATTATGTATAGACATTTTCATTGGTGGTTTGTAACTAAAGTAATAGGTATTCTTCGTTTCATTTTCATTAGTGTTTCGCAATTAAATTATATGTTTTGACTCAATTAGTTTTTTAAATCGTGTATGATCATGTATTATCTAGATTAATTTTAAATGTAAACTCAAAATACAATATGCTAGTTAAATAGTGTCTAGTACTCTAACAAAATAACGATTAATCTTAATAATCCATTTAAGTTTTCTTTGAGTATATATTATCGGAATTTCACCAAAACCAACGCTCCTTATCTGTGTGACACACATAGTTTACATGTTTAACATGACAAGACGCCCGTGTCATTTGTTTAAAAAAAAATAATAATAAAAAAATTTTGCGGGCCCCATTTTATAAGTTTGACCTTATTATTTCCTGACCTTCCATTTGTAATTTGTATAGATGACGTGACAGCAAAAAAAACTTATCTGCCATTGCCACCGTGTCCGTTTGATGAGTTTTTAGCAAACACTTTATTGTGATTTATGTATAAATATGTAGCACTCATCACTTACTTTCATTATCAATGCAGTTATCGTATATCAAACACATTTTTTCTCTTTAATTTTCGGTTCTTTTACATCTCCGATAGGGGACGTGTAATATCATATTATACCAAAAATGTGTAATACGAGACCGTTATGCCGGTGGTAATACTTGGATAATGCGTAGGTGATTTAGCAGATTTGCATTTTGACGTGAGGTCGTTTTCCCTCCATAATACGCGTCTTGCTAAAAAATGATTTATTTGAATCATCCATTACGCTAAACGAGAAATTAACATTCGTATAGAGCTTAATATTGTTTTATCTTTCAATTATTTGATAATTGATTTAACTATTGAAGTCAATCGAGCTTATAATTAATTATTAATACTATTCTGTTAAATAAATTACTTGCAATAACGGGGCTGAATAAATTTTAAAAATAAAAATATTATGCTGAATTTTGAATTCTAAAAACTAGTACATACAACATATTGTTGATATTATTATTAAAATTTTTCCATGTATTAAAAAAATGAAAATTCTCAATTTTGTTAGTCTATCTATGTTTTATAAATATTGAGAAGTGTATTACTACATAGTAGTTGATACGTTGATTACACTGCGTAGTTGTTATATTTGTTTGTTTGAAATTTCACCGAAGTACAATTAAGCTTTTTAATTTACTCGAATTCATCAAAATGTATACTCATGACTAATTTAAGCTATATCAATGACTAATATACATATTCCTAAGCATGGGCCTACCCTCTCTAAGCTGTTACATCTCCCACGATGCTAAGTCACGCGAATCTTTGTCGGTTTTTGGATGTAACATGTGTTCGTTTACAATACTCATATATTTACCTCCGAAGACCACGTGAGAGAACTAGCGATCATTCGACAGTGACTTGCTAGTCTACATAATTTTTCATTTCATTTTTTATGTTTTAATACACCTACTAACCGTGTCCAAATGAATAATATATTTATGTAGTTTTTCATCTTTTTATTTCCAAGATATTTCGTTTCCGTTGTAAACTAATTCGTGTTAATGACGTATTAAAGTACTATCGTGATATTACCCTTTTAAAACTCATTCAAAAATGCTCCAATATGGCAATATATTGTATTGATGTTTTAGTCAAGTGATTAGAAAATAAATCGCATGGCATTGGAATTAAACCAGTAATTTTTGTTGAGTTCTTGTCAATTCAATCAAAAATACAATTAAATAATTATTTATTGAAAAGAATAAAATTTTTTGGGTGTTAAACGTTTATTGTATTTCTTTATTATATTATTGGTTTTTAAAATTCTATCTCTATTTGCTTCAAATTACTTTTAACAATTTTAAGGAGCTTAATCTTAGAAAACGATATCAAACTAAACCATAACAAATGACTAATGAGTAGTGATTATTATTTTATCATAGACAATTTTGTAATTGTTTTTATTTCAAAGATTGTATCAAAATATTATTAAAGCCTACAATGTGCAATGTAGGTACCTACAATTAGTATTTGGTGAATAGAAAAATTGAATTGTAATATTGAAAAGTTATGAAAAAATTACCAAAAATATATACAGTAACTTAATAATATAATAGCCTTCTACGGGTCCATATAGTTTTTAGTATCGCGATTTCGTTCCACGGTCAAGTTATTTCAACACCTGTCACGATACAGGCCACTGTGGCGTAATTATTTTTAATTCTACTGACTCGAAGACGACATTATATTACATTATAATATCCCAATATTATAATAGTATATACGTCACGGTACTGTAACCGCCGAACGGACGTCCTTTCGGTTTCACATGTGTATTTGTATATACATGTAGAATAATGATTAGATACGATTATAGTATATTATTATATATTTATATAGTCGCCAGTGACGATATTACATTATAACTAAACGTATGACGTACAATAATAATAATAATATAACAGTGAGTTCGCATCAAAATATCCCGCAGGACCGGACGGAATTATAGTAATAATATAATACTCTTGAGTTTCTTGTCCTGCTGTATTAAGGACAATAGAGGCACTCCGTTTAGCCGCCGCTGCCCGAGGACGAGACCCGTACGTATGTTATACGGTTTCTGGACCGCGTCGGCCTTGTAATGATATAATATAATCCCTTTTGTACCCACAAAGACCAATTGGCGCCAACGAAAACAACGTAAATGGAATGCTGGTGGTGGCAGTCTTACCTATATTGTTATATTATATTAAATAATACTTATATAGATTTCGAACGCTACCCACGGACTATGGGCCGACGTGTTTTTGCGTACGTTTTTGTTGGTTCTCTTTTGCGCGGCAGAGGAAGCAAAATAACATCGTTCTACAATTGCTGCTACTGCAGGTGAATCCAAATTTGACACTCATTGATCATCGCGATGGCCATTATTATTATTACTTTTTTATGGTGGACGTAGGCACTTATACATATATAACACAATGCATTTATTTATGATGGAACCCCGGGCGTTCTCGTTCCGATATTTTCGACGAAACTCCAGGGAAAAGTGTCGATGGACAACGCCTTTCAGAATAATTACGACCATGAAAATTGATCATAACAGCCTGTATCAAATCCAAGTTTTGCCCGATGATTATTTATATCGATAGTATATATATATATATATATATTGTATCTTATATTCTTATAGAATTATAATAGGTGGAGTAGCATATTTATTATATAATTTAAATTTATACAATAACGATATTTCATAGTATGGATGTAATATCTGTTAATAAACAATAACCAACAATTGAATTCAAAATACGTTGTGTACTTGTGTGTGTTGAATGTATATATAATTATGTTTACCGAATCAAAATTTGTCAGATAAAAACATTATTACGTTTCTATATACCAAATAAATTAATATTTCTACCGTTTAGCAATAACTAATTGCATTATTTATTAGTAATTAGTCATTAATAATTATAAATTCTTCTATAAAAACCATCAAATTATTTCTTTATTATAAACAAATTATAATATGCTGCATAAATTATTTTTGCTAATATTTTATTAAAACATTTTATGATGCTTTTAAACACGTTTTATAATTTTGAATGAGAATATTTATTTATAATGCGTAGAAATGGTTTTAATTTGGTAACGATGTCTGTAACTACTAATTACATAAAACATATGTTACTTTATTTAGATAGATTCATATTTCTGACTTATAGTACCTAGTATATTTTAGAAATAATAATGTTTACGTGGTCGAATAATGATAACCTTTCACAAGAAATACCTGGATACTGGGTATCCAAACTGTTCGTTTTGTGTATAAAAATAATGTAGTGTACATTTAATATAGGCGCGTTTGTGTGAACGTCGTAGTAAATGATCCCTCCAAAAATTATATTTTGTAACAAAAAGAAACCCAGAACAACGTTTCTTTCCAGTTTCCGTACATATTTCAATAATTGTGTGGGTTCTTATTTATTTGGTATACAAGTTAGGACCATAATTTTATGTAAACTGGAAACGACTTCCTCTGATTCATTAACTAGGATAATACACAGCAGTGCGTATACGTTATACCTAGTTTTGCGTTTAACTGAGTATATAACGACAGATAAGCAGTTAGTAGTTAGTACGAAGGTAAAATCTGTTAATTATATACTTGCTTGGTAAATACTTGTATCATCAATCACATATTTATGTGCTCTATTGAGAACTGTTGGTAGTTTATTATGTATTTTCGTACTTACGTGTAAGTATGTATGTAAGTATATGTAAGTATGTAAGTATATGTAAGTATATATATATGTAAATATGTACCACTCTCGGGTGAAGACAATTGACAATTTTTATTAGAAAAATTAAATCATTAGTAAAAACCTGCGATGACGTGTTTATGGCGATTTAACTACATCACAATATTTAACAATTGTTAAAGATCCTTATTAATTTTTGTTAGACTACCGACTTTTCTGTCATCGGAGAATATTATCTATACACCGGCTTACCGGTTTATCGGTTATAGGTATACATTTTTAATTAATACTCGTTAAATATTATTTTCTGCCATGGCGTTCCGTTATGGAACACTAAAATGATACCATCTCACCTGCGCGTTATTGACATACCGTCATTACTTTAGAAGAAAAATAGAAATTTGTAGTTGTAGAGGATCAACTATCTGCACATTATAATAATATTACTCAGTGTAAATTTATCGGTCCGGTTATACTATTCTAGTTGGTATTAAACATATTCGATGTAAACAACAATAACAATTTATAAAAAAA
This sequence comes from Myzus persicae, assembly GCF_001856785.1. NCBI lineage: Eukaryota > Metazoa > Arthropoda > Insecta > Hemiptera > Aphididae > Myzus > Myzus persicae. Next base: position 144,762 of record NW_019103067.1, on the reverse strand, counting down.
ATAAATAAATATTTTCTACAAACGTAGGACGATGCGAAAAGTAAATAAAAAACAATTATGATACTATTATTGTTCTATAGTATTACGTAATCGCGTCGTAAACTGCAGGCGACAATCGCGCCGCCGGCGTTATCGCCGCGGACAGCTTTGTTTTGGCGGCAAACCCGCGGCCACGGCGGCGGACGGCTCGCGCGTGTTTGTGTGTTGTTTTTAGGCGGGATCTACCGTGCGGCAGACGTCGGCGCCAGACGGTCAGCTGTTGCCGCCCGATCAGCTGATCCGTATTGTCAACAAAGCGCCCGCGCGCGCGCAAAGGGGGCCTGCATTCCTGCGCGCCGCGCGCCCCTCTGCTCATAACCGGTTCCGTCTGCCGTCGGCGGCCACAGTCGGGATCATTGTCTCTTCGCCCGTCGCCGCCGACCCCGACCAGTCGCTCGTTAGCCGTGAACCCTGGAACTCGCCACACGCTCTGCTCCGAAGTTATCGTTTCCTCCGAAGTACTCGTTTCCTCTGTCGTTAAATAGTTTTGAATTTTTTTTTGCTCGTCTTCAGGACAAAGTTTTTTAACAACAGTATTAATTCAGTTTATGATCTACGTCCGTCTGTTCGCCGTCGCCGGGCCCGAGGTGCTACGTGCCGATTCGCGCACTCTCCTCGTCCCTCCCCCGTGCGGTCTCTCCGGCCGGAAGGGACGATTTGACGGCCGACACACTCGTAAGTCTACATGTCATATACTCATATTATATTATTGTCATTTGTCGCAGTCTTTTGCTGGACGTTGCAATATTTCGTGTTTAGTGGAATCTGCGAAAAATCTTTCGCGGACGGTACACACGAAGTATCGCCGAGTCCACGTATTCGTCTGCATTTTTTTGGTCATCCGTGAAAAACGCAATATCTCCCCGGGGTCCGATTGGTATCGTCGGTTTCGCGCGCGCGGAAAACGAACGATCGCGATTCCGGTGACCTCTGCCGGTTGGCGGTGGCGGGCCCCCCTGGTAGAGGAGCACGGAACTCGCGCGCAATAGGCGGACAATAGGGAAAACGCTTTTGGCGCCCGTTTCCTCGCATCATCCACGTACTCTTGCGGCGCGCGCGTTTCCCGCCACCACCGCGTCGCCGCCCGAGGCCAAAAGCCCGCCCAATGTCGTTGTTCAGTGGTTCAGTCCACGCGTCACCTTTTTAATATTTTTTTTTTGTCGTACGGGTATCGTTCTCACCTTTTCCATTTGTATTCCCAGGATGAGACATTTGTCCATCGTGTCTGTCTACCGTACGCTATTAACTACCTACTCATCTCTTGCAATAATTTTCAATTATGTTTTATTAAAAAATAATAAGACTCACGAGCCGACTGCTTAGTGGTTTTCGTTTCTCATACTCGCTATTCGCGTAGCTAAAAAAAATATTTAATATCTTGTATTACATTATTGTTGTTACCATAAGGTAGTACAGTGTATATTACGCGTGCAATTTCCAATTTTTTATTCTGTTTTTGAAACATATGACTAGTGAAATACATTAGTAACTTGAAAATCAACGAATCTATTTTGATATCTTCGTGATGACTGCTAAATACTTGTTCGTGTTACATAAATCTACAGCTTTTAAATTTAACTCAAAGTAGTAGGTATTTTTTTTTATTTAGAATTAAATAAATAATTATTTATTAAAAAGTATTTAAACAACAAATAGTCATTACTAATTTTATTTTTTATGGTATATATATATTTTATGGTAGTTGTCTAGTTTATTTATAATAATGTTATAAACTTAATTTATACTACTCCCAAATATTAAAGCAAAAAACATTCAATCAGTATATTACAAATTGTAATTTTATTTCTATTAGGTAAATTTTATTATTTTATTGTATTAGGTATTATATTTTAATTCAACCATCATGCCCATCATTATGGTCATACAATTTATACATACTTTTAATCCGATTGGTGATGGTGGCTGCTTACCTTTCCACCTTCCACTTACACAGTACATAATATTATTTATTATGGTGTATAATTACATTACATTACTTTTATAAATATCTTGTGTGTAAGCATACATTTGATCTTCAAGAATAATCTTATCATAATGACTAGGTAACTTCCATATTAATTTGTCTATTTCGAAGAAATGATATAATATATAATAACAAATTGATTCATCAATACCTACTCACATAAATTTTTTCTGCTTATACTTTATATGCATAATCAAGTATACCTATTATCTTATATTATGTATGTATGCTGTCATACAAATATTTGAAGGTTTTTATTTTTACATAATTGAGTGTTATGAAACAGAACAAAACATAGCTATAATTTTTGAAATTTTTATTATTTTTCAGATTTACATTTCTCATTCCTTACAGTTAACTACAATGAATGACTCCAGTTCATCAAACGTTGATGGTGTTTTGAAAAGGAAAAGACATGTAAGTTCAATTTTATTGTTTTTGTGTTGTTTTAAATACCTATTTTATTCCTTTTGAAAAAAAAGTTGACTATTTTATTCAATATTTCTCAAATAATTTCAAGTAGAAAAACAAAATTAAGTTTTATGGCCATATTTTGGTGTTGATAATTTTTTGAAGTACTAGTAGTATCAAAGGGGTACCTACTATTAGATCTCTATTGCATTTATAAAATTGAATTGCTTATTATAATATATTTTAAGTTATATTTTACTTATTACCTAACATTTATTATTACATTTATATACTTTCAGTAGGCTTAAAAACGACTTATTTTTAAACTCAATTCTCTTCTCATTTAAATAATCCAGTTGCCCAATTTGTTTGAATTGAACACATGAATTATTTGTTATCTTTTAGAACTCTGAAGGTTATTTACATAATGGTACTGTGTCTGGCAAGAGGATGAAAATTGACCATAGTCCTGTTGAGCTCCCAAGTATTTTATCTAGATCTAAATTACACAGTTCATCACAGTCATCCCCGTCGGATGATAGTGACCATCAATATTTTACTAATTTACAAAGAAACTCCAGAGTACGAGCTGACTCTGATCCGTTTCAAATTAACTCTGAAAATAATGATTCCTTCCAACAATTATCTGTTGGTAATAATGGAAGTATAGAACGACGACCATTATCTGAGTTACAAGTTCTGTCTCCAGACTCTCATTCAATTTATTCAGATGATAGGTAAGTAATAAATAAAAAAAAAATTACAATTGTGAAAATGTTGTCTATAATCTATTTGATAAACTTAGGTCGGAATCAGAAGCTAGTAGTCCTGCTCTCAGTGAACCTGCACCATTATTATCTGACAATGAACTCAGCCCAGATTGTATTGATAGTTCTGAACCAAAGAAAAATATTGAAAATGATCCACCTACATATGTGCCTACTCCACGGTATTCAAACATTCAAGAAAATGTTGGAAGTACTATAGTTACTACTTGGAGCAAGTAAGTTACTAATCACTTAAGTAATATAATAAACAATTTAATTAAATTTGTTGTTTCATCATCGTTTCAGATTTCGTGACATGGCCATCAACCAGAAACCAGTTGCATTAAATGACAGACCGTGTCCATTACCAGAAATTCCTTGGGGGAAACGTGCAGACTTTTGGCAAATGATATGTAATAGAGATTCTGCCACATTAACTTATAGGAACCCTGATTACCAAGATTGCCATGAACATATAACATCCCGAATGAGAGCTATTCTTTTAGATTGGCTAATTGAGGTATTATTTCATAATAAATTATTCATGTTATCGTATTTCAAATTATTTACATGTATTATAAATAACAATGTTTTTATTTGATTTTAGGTGTCATCTGTTTATAAGCTTCACCGAGAAACATATTATTTAGCCATGGATTATTTAGACCGTTATTTATCAAACAGTGATTCTATTCCTAAACAAAAATTACAACTCATTGGTAATTACATTTTCCCAGCCTTAATTCTAACTCCATACAAAGACAAGTTAATTTAGGGTTAACTTATTTTTTGTATATAGGAATTACTTGTCTATTTATGGCTGCCAAAATGGAAGAGATATACCCTCCTAAACTAACTGAATTTGCTTACGTTACTGATGGTGCATGTACTGATGAAGATCTGTTAGATATGGAGAAAATATTATTGATGGTAATAACAAATTAATAATAATTGTATAATATTGAATATTATAATAATTCAAGTAACTACAAAGAATTAACTAATTTTTTATATGTTTTTCAGCATTTGCGTTTCCGTTTGACACCTGTTTCTATAAACTATTGGGTAGAATTGATGTTGCAATTCATTTGTGTTGATGATAGCACGGCAGAAGACAGTTTGATTGTTCCACAATTTCCTCAAAATTTGTTCAATCAGGTTGCTCATCTTTTAGATCTAGCTAGTCTAGATTCAACTAGTTTACGATACTCATATAGTGAATTAGCAGCGTCTGCACTTACAATAGTACTAAATAAAAAAATTGCTTTAACCATTTCTGGTAAGTTATTTAAAAAATAATTAGTTGATTTTTCAATTATTATTAAACAGTGTTTTTTTTCAAATCATTACTTAGGTTTATCAGAAGGAAATGTATGTAATTGTGTTGAATGGATGTCTGTGTATTGGAGTGTAATTCTTGAAGAATACCAGTATGAAGAAATTGATTTTGAAAATGATTCAGAACAAGTTGATGGCACCCATGTTAAACAACAACACTTAGTCAGCATGGATATGTATGTAAGTATCACTTGTACATTTGTCTTATGGTTTGTCAACTAATTTTAGACATTTTCTCATTCTTATTTATCTATTTATTTTGCACTCAGATGTAAAAAAGGTACATATCTTCATTTAATATATTTTATTTGTGTAGTAGAATTGTGGTATTTAACCAAAATTATATTAATTAATGTTAACAGTCTTTTGTAATAAATTGTCTTAACTAAATTTATTTATATTTTTAGGATTTAGCACAGAGTAGATTTGAACTAATTCAATTATCCCGAGTAAAAGGCCCAGTCACTCCATCAACCTTATTAACCCCGCCATGGAGCGGTAAAAAATATCCTGTAACAGCTGAAGAGTGCAAACCCTCATGTAGCTACAAATGATAACTTCTATACTGATAACACCAACAGTAAGATTTTTTATTGAAACATGTATATCTTACCTTGTAATAGGTCATTGTATTCAGATGTATTCTAGTTTTCTGTGTTAAAAAAATATTTTATTTTGATTGATCGATTCTGTCTTGACGACTTAGATTATTTAAATGTGCAATAATAATAATCTATTTTTTTTAAATTAAGTACTGTTGGTAGTTAATTATATTTACACATGCAATTTGGAAATCAGTAATCATACTGAAAATGTTTATCCTTCTAGTAAATAGCTGATTTCTCTCCTTGGAAGTGTAAAATTAAAGTCAACAATGTTGATTGAACTGGTGTTCCTCGTTTTCATGTTATGTCAAATTGCTAAAAATTAAAAAACCAAAAAAATATACTTGGCCATTATGTCAATTACAATTTTATATATCAATTACTTTGTACATTATATATGATTATACTAAATACTTAATAGGCTCGCGAGTAATTAATTAATATTATTATTACAAATGTATTTTATACAAGCCATTCCTTCATATTACACAATCTTATAATTTTGACTTTTTATATCAAATTCCATTATCCTTTTGTATTCTAGTCTTATTTAGCTGATAATGATAAAATTATTTTGTGTAGTCTCATAGCATGTTTTATTATGTACAATTTTTTTTTTGAAACTTTAAATTATTATTTCCTTATGTTAAGATGTGCGTATTTATGGTTGTATACTTACTCCATGCGTTAGTTATGTATTTGTATATGTGTAAGATCGAAATCAACGATTTTCTAATGTGCCAGTTTCTTTTTATGTAATGCAATGACCAGAATTTTTGAAAAATTTGTATAAAATGATCTCCGTTCAACATTGAATTAGTATTAAAGTATATTATAGAACATAAAAAATTTAAAAAAATGTTTTCAGTTTTTTACTATGGTTATGTGAATTTCATTATCTAAATCTTACAACTTTTTCTTATTAAAGTAATCATTACTTACATAAAAAAAAATATAACTAGGCCATTAATAAATTAGAAATAATCAGGTTGGGGAGGACAATTTTTGTATATTTCTTTAGTTGGTATGTATTTAAATTTAATTCTTATCAATGGGAGTATATATTTTATTGGGATAAAAAAAATTCTTTGTTATATTATTAGCAGTTAAACATTTTTGTTTTATAGTTAAAATTATTTTATTCACAGTTATAAATCTCTATAAACATAATATATAAATATATATATTTTTTTTTATGTACATGTGTATAATGTAACTTAAACTTGCTTATAATAAATTATGATTATAATTATTATGAACATCTTGTATTGTTTTATTGTATACACTTAAGTATTCTGTTTCCTTGTTATAGTTTTTGAATGTTTAACTAGTTGTTGTTGACATTGTTTTTGACAAGTAACATTTTTTCAAGAAATATTAAACTACGTATCTATCTAAAAAATTTAACACATCAGCAAAAGAATTTTAAAAAAGCTGGGCTTTCTCGACTGGAATCAAACCCGAAACTCATCATCAGTGTGTTTCGGCCAAACTTAACGGTCATATCACTTTTTTTAGACCCTCTGTAAAGAAGTTTCACATCAAAAAATTAACCTATAATTGATTTGAGGATTTTATATTTATACTATATTTAGAAAAATATCAAGGGGATATCAATATGTAGGTAGAACAGAACAATTTATTAGTAAATCCAAATCTTGTACTGAATTCTCAAAGGTTAGCTATGAGATGAAATTGATTATGAATTTCCAACTAACTACATTTAACTTCAAGTTTGTAATTTTTTCAATTCTGATGAATATCATCAAAATTCTAACTTCAATTAAAAACTTATCGTGGATTTACCCAAAACTATTTTGTTTGATTACGCTATCTATTAGAAAATTATGAGGATATTAAGAATCAATGAATATTTTTAATACCATTATTTATAAGTATGGTATAGTATTAATTTACATAGCTGTAGTATTTTAAAGCATTTTGTAAACTGATATTATGTGTAATTTCTTCATGCGACTGATCTAAGGAACCGGCTGCATACGAGTTGATTACCGGGTACCTGTTTAGTGTTTACTGTTTACCTACACAGTTGAATTGATTTCCGGGACATTAAAAGATATTATATAAATGAGATGATTCCCTATCAATGGTTATTGGTAATGATAATATTCATTTTAGATAGCAGTTTTTATAGTCGAACATTCTAAAATATTAGGTGTGCTCCAGTATTGTTGCAACCATTATTAGTTCAACACACATTTGAAGTATCGTAGTTGTGTATTTTTCGTAGTCTACATTAATAATTTGTTGAATAAATAATATACTAAATTGTTTTACATTTATAATAGAATACAATAAATTATAATTACTAAATAAAAATTGAATGGTTTTCAAAATATGAAAAAAACTAAAAAGGAGAAAATTTTTGAGAGACTTGTTTGCCAACCTCCTCGTTGTGTTTCTTGGGTTACGCCAATAGGCTGAAAATTGTATAGTAACATTATCATGTATATTTAGTGGATCTAGGATAAAAAAGCCACGGATAAATAAGCCATTGATAAAAAAGCTATGGGATAAAAAATCCATGGGATAAAAAAGCAACATTAAATACCGTAAATACCGTTTCCGGATATATGGTATAAATACTATAAATATACATTTGAAATATAAAAGATTAAACTGATTAAGGTATATAGCAATAAAAGTCATTGTCATTTGACTTTATCTTAAAACTGGTGTTGGTATCTTAGTGTCTAAAGTATTGTATTATATGTGAACAATATAATATACTATGTGATTGTCTCTATAATCTAATATTATTATAGGTTGACCGAAACCTATATGGTTGGGAAATTGGTAAAATTTTATCTTTTATACACTATTTAGTTTCCGTTATGCTCAGTCTGTGTATAGTACAAACGTCGTGAAATACAAGTGTAAGGTGTTAAAATTTGTAAGAACTTTTTTTGAATTTTTATAATGGAAATTGTCAAAACAAACAAAGGAGGTAGCAAAATTTGTTTTAATGGTCATATGTACGTCATTAAGCATTTGGGGAAAAATAAAATAACATGGCGTTGTATTAAAGCGAGTTCTCTCAAGTGTACAGGGACAATGTACACTGAATTGCAACATGATAATCCTGTAGAAAAAAATCCACATAATCATCTACCTGATAAAGAAGAAATAAAAGTTACTAAATGTATACAAAAAATGAAGGATCAAGTAACTTCTTCTAGTATGATAAATCCTGTAGAAATATTTACGGAAAATGTATCGCAAATAGAAACAGCAACTAAAGCTAGGATGCCCACTGAAGACACGGTAAAACGTATGCTAAGAAGACAACGATCAAAAAACTGTCCTATTAATTCTACTATGATCGAAGGTAATTACAAAATTATTATGAGTATATTTTTGGTGAATACAATAACAGTATAATAAACGTGTATACTCGTTTATTTTCCGTGATAAAATTACGTTTATTTAATATATATATATTTTATTAATTAATAATTATTAATAGGTAATTGGTGCACGACTGGTGAGCCTAATTTTAAAAGATTTTTGCTATACGACAATGGTTCAAACTCGGATGAACGTATTACAATTTTCGCCACAGATGACGGCTTAAAATTGTTATCAGAAGCTGAATAATGGTTCATGGATGGCAACTTTGCATTATCGCCGACGGAATTCCAACAACTATATGTAATACGGATTCAAGTAAAAACAATATTTATTACACCTGTATTTTTCTTATTAAAAAGAAAAACCCAGTCTAGTTACGAACAATTAATTAAAATTTTATTAGAAAAATGCAATGAGAGGGAAATTTATCTTGATCCTCTTATAGTACATGTGGATTTCGAAAAGGCTGTGATTGAAGCATTAAAAAATACAATTGGAAACCATATTTGTATTAAAGGGTGCTTTTATCACCTTACTCAAAGCACATATAGAAAAATACAGAATCTTGGACTTGAAAATATGTATAGAAATAATAATGATTTTAGTATATTTTGTAGAAAACTCGATAGTTTAGCATTTTTACCAGAAAACAAAGTTTTAGAGGGAATGGATTTTTTAAGAACAATTATGCCACCGGAGGCAACAGATTTAGTCGATTATTTTGATACCACGTATGTCCATGGGTCTTACAGAAGTGTTCAGCATAATCCGAATAATGGTATCAGACTTCGAAATATTGCACCACTCTATCCACCATCAATATGGAATGTCTATCAAACTACCCTTGATAATGGACATCGAACTAACAACGAAACAGAAGGGTGGAACCATCGTTTTTCAAAATTAGTAGGCCACAATCATCCTTCTATTTGGTCATTAATTAAGAAAATGAGATTAGAGTTGTCTTCAGATGAAACAAAGTTAGCCCAATTCGTAATAGGCAATTTAAGTAAAAAAAAAAAAATTTATGAAAAAATGCAAGAAAAATTGTATAAAATATGTAGTGATGGCTTAACACAGCGGACAATCGACGAATATTTAACAGCTATTGCTTACACAATACGATTATTTTAATTATTTATTATTTTATATTATTATATTATGAAAATTCATATGATACTTGATTTAAAATTCGTCTTTTTTATCCATGTCTTTTTTATCGGTGGCTTTTTTATCCTGTGGATTTTTTATCCCATAGCTTTTTTATCAATGGCTTATTTATCCGTGGCTTTTTTATCCGGTTACCATATTTAGTACACCAACAATATGGGAATCAACTCGTACATATCTCTTAATAGCCCGGGAATCAACTTGTACATATCTCTTAATAGCCCGGGAATCAACTTATACATATCTCTTAATAGCCCGGGAATCAAATAATACATAAATTATAGGTTTCGGGAATCAACAAACTAACAGCGAAGGAATCTGCTGAATAAACCTTTTTACCCGATAACGACCTACGCGTCGTATGCCACACGTATCAGTTAGCAGTCTTTGAGTAGCACAATACAAATACAGACCCCTTTCAAAGTCTTTCATTATAAAAAAAACAGTTATAATTAAGTAAAGAGTATAATTTTGACCAAAGTTATTTCGTGTCGTTTATTTTTATTTGTGAGGAGTCGCTAAAAGTGCGCATCCATTACAAGGAACCTTGTATTACATTTTCACGTTTATTGACATGGCAAAAAATAATTTAATGACAATAATAAATTGAAAAAAATTATTAAAAATGTTTCTTACCTGATGGTCTAATAAACATTTTGTGAAAAATTTAAGTATTCAAAGTTATTCGTTTCTGAGCCACAACAAAAAAAAAATCGATTTTGTCGTAAAAACTGGTTTTACGTTAAATATCTTGTTTTTTCTTTATTTTTTAGATTCTGAGGATAGCGAATGAATGTAATTGTAATGATGGATGTTTGCTTTGATTTTTGACGTTTTCATTTCTGATAAATAAAACAGAACTGGTTGGTATTTTTGAAAAAAAGTTCCCAGCAGGTTTCAAAAGCGTTGGGAAAACAAAAAAAAAAATGAAAAAAAGCGGATAAGTAGATGTCGCTCTACTGTACATAAGGTGTCTAAGAGGTCGCTGTAATGGGTAGTATTAAATTTGAATTCAATGATATCAAATCATTGTATACGAAAAATGGTTCTGAGCGGAGACGGTATGTCAGTTTAGAATATTTTATACTGTTATTACTCATTAGTTATTATTAATATTGTAGCTGGTTAGTTGAATTAATATTCTTCTAAAATTATCAGTGATGCTGGAAAAATATTAAATATACCTATGTAAAATTGGGCTGTTTTGGAGCTGAATTACAACAAAATGATAACCATTATTCTTTGTGTAAATATGCAATTTTGTCCAAATTTGAACTTAAAATGTCTGTAAAAAATAACGGTAGGTATTCATATATTTTTGTAGATCTATTAGTTTTGGAAAAAACTGCTTAAGTAGAACCTTTTCTTAAATTTTCAATCCTTAGCTATAAAAATTTAACATTTTATACATTTTTAACTACAAAATCATTTTCAAGTGTCTACACTCTACAGTAATTCGTTTTTGAATTACAACAAAATAAGAAAATCACTACAAGAGATATCGAGTGAATATCCAACGTTGTAAAAATTTAAAATATGAAATTTAATTTGACTTCCTGGTAAAATTTTTTTTTTTGATAAAGGTACACAGAATTGTCAGGAATCTTCTATTACATTTTTAAATCTTAGATATAAATAGACAAATTGTTATGATATTCTAACTAAATATAATTTGCTAATTTTCACAATTTTTACGAATTTTGTTAAAATTTTAAGTTTGAACGCTCATAAACAATTAATGTGCATTTACGCTCAACTTTTTTTTAATTTCCATCAACAACAGCTTAGGAGGAACCTTGTATTACATTTTCAAGTATTTGGGTTTAAAAATAACAAATAATAATCGAAAATTTCATTTGCCTATTAATAGTTCAACACAAATCAAAATATTTTAAAAATTGTATGGTTTATAGAAAACGTTTACACAAATATTCAGTGTATCTATTCTTTTCTTTGCATAGCTAATACAAGAAATTTTAAATTTTAATTGAACATTCCCAACAAGTTTTCTACCTTGAGCCACGAAAAAAAGTTCAACGGTTAGTATCATTACATTTTTAGTAGCGTCCACGGACTAAGATAAAATTAACCTTTATCTTAGTCCGCGGTAGCGTCTGATTGTAATTTTTTTACAATGTTTGATATTCAAAGGATTTTAACTACAAGAATTATTTTAGTCAATTAGTATTTAATTAGTGTTGAACATTATTTAAGAATTGTTTTTGGTATCCTTGAATTAACATTTAACTCAACCATTACAATGGTCAATGACATACTCAACAACTAGTGTACAGCAGAGTGGTACTCACTTGTCTTTCTTTTTTTGTTTTGGTTTTTTGGAAATGTTATACTTTAGTCTCCACCGAAGTACCCACTAGATTCATTTTCTTACCAGGAAGTATGTTGAATTTCTGAATTAGAAAAATTAAACATTATTACTGCTCCCAAAGGCGATGGAAGACAGAACAAAACACATAATTTAAAAATCGATCACTCCGTTCTGAATCTAAAATTATACAACACGATTGCACAATAACATAATAACATAACATAAATACAACACTGTGACTTTTACCACCTGTTCCTCTTCGTTACGCGATCAGTGTCGAGGAAAAATATAATTTATCGTGAGTCGTAACGTATGGATTCAGACTCCGTGTTCAAGGTTGTCACTAATCAGCAATCAAAATATCAATGTATTATATTTTAGGTATTAGGTACTTGCAAGTTACATGTTACAGTACAAATTACAAACATTCAAATAACTCATCTCCGGAGTCCTGAGTCAATTCAAACATGTAGGTATTACAGAAATACGCCTCAGTGGCTGCAGATACCTGACTCAATTACTACCTATAGCCAACGCTTAAAATTAGTCTAGGACTCAATTCAATGTTATCCAATTAGATTTCTCCAATTCACGGAGACACGTCTTTCTTTCCCCAAATGGATTATGCAACTGCTATAGTCCCAAGCGAATTGTTGCTCTACGAGGAAATCATGGAACAGGAAAACATCTCCCATGAGATCGTCTTACACTGCGGCCCTTAAGTTTACTTCCAGATCCACTTTTCGGGTCGAAAATTCGGCAACCTCCTTATTTTCTTGGGTCCAACCGTCAGCCATTAGGACAACCTGTTCTTCGGCAAAACTCCAGCCAAGCTTTTTTGCCACCCACAGTTTGGCGTATATGCCCTTGCCGCTCGGGGGTTCAGTAGCACTATTTCTACCTCTCGAGTGCAAACTTTAGTTCTATGGCTGGTTACGGAACATCCGTTACTTTCCTTTTCCTCGTTGACACCGTTGCATTGGCTGGAGACTCCAACGCTCTGGTCCGCAGTTAAAAAAGCGATGTCACAACTTAAACTTTGAGTCCGTATCTGAGTTTTTCCTCTTGCACTTTTCCCATTGATAAGGAATATTAGTTAAATGTTTTTTAGTTAGATTAACTATTATATAATAGTGACTATACTGACTATTGTAAGTAGTTGCTTAGTTGTAATCACTACAATTAATAGTTGTTTATACTTCTTACGAATAGTTGAATAACGCTAGTATTTAGTTACACATTACAATAACTAATCAAAAATGCAGAATAGCTACTTTATACTTTATATAGTTATTACTTTATGACAGCTGTTTTTCGTAGTAAAATTTGTTTATACCTTTAGTTGCAATAACCGCAATTTATAGGTTAGTACAACTTAAAAAATATAGTTAAACCTGGATTTTAATAACAACTAATTGAATATTAATTGTCTCTATGCTAACTTGAAATTTAAGGTTATATGAATTGCTTAAACGGTTACCACAACGGTTATGTTTTTCCTTCAGGAGTCGAGTTTAAATAGCTTAATGTAACTAAACATCAATATACAAAGAATAATTTTATGGTATAGACAGACCCAAATTTGTTATGGTAAATCTCAGAGTATTACAAAGAGTTTGTACACAGTGACAACATTTTTGATAAGACTTGCTTATTGTTTATTTATTGTCTTGGCTTATCAATTAGTATTTATCAAACTTCGTCACGACTTGCCTCTAATTTTCTATCGGGCATTCGGGCTGTTTATTTGTCGGTATTCATTTTTTCCAGTTGACAGTTTACTTTACTGTATATATTTTGTAAAATGAATGCTCCTCCAACATTTGAATCGTTTTTGCTGTATGACGGAGAAAAAAAGTGAGTTATTTTGAGTATTTACTTGTCCAGTGGTGCCGATATGTTTAAAATATAGTTTGGTATCGACGTATCGTACATAAAGGGTATACTGACTATACTCCCCTTTTTTAAATTTAACTAGTTACAAATCAATGCACTTACATAATGCAATGCTTAGTAATTTATTTCTACGTTTTAGCTGAACAAATATTTAAATAGTTGAACTGATTTTAGATTTTACATTGATGTTTTTTTTTTGTCTGTGTACTGATTAATTGTAGATAAATGATAAGATTTTTAACTTTGAGGGTGGTTTCTGATAGAAAATTGGTTGTAGATTGTGCACATATAATAAATATAGTTTATATTTTTGAGAGGTAAAATTTGAAAATTATCAGTAGGTATTTTAATAAAACAAAAAAAAAATAAGAAAATACATAGGTAAACAGTTATTTTTAAAGATATTTTAAGTTAAAATTTGGACAAAATTTGATATTTAAATAAAGAATAACAATTGTAGTTATTTTGTTGTTAATTATTTAAATATAAGCACAATTGTTTATACTGTAACCTAAATATCTAAACAAATTTAGCTTTATAGTGCAAAATAAAGCAGCTGTTAATAACCATTTATATATCTTATTTATTTATCCTTATAATTAACATTCTTTGTACTTAAAATTCTGGATCCTGCAGTACTATACAGTTGCCCACCCCAGCTCCACATCTAAAAGATCTACTATGACACATGTCATAGATAAATTAGTCCATTAGCCCCACTGTACTTGTCGATTTGATTCCCAGAGTTGACTAACATTACCTTTTGAATTTTAGAATAGTCAAAGAAGTGGATACTAAAGTAACCAATGCAGCAATTTTTACAGTCAACAAAGAAGATCATACTTTGGGAAATATGATCAGAAAGTGAGTACTTGACAATTGTCATAATTACCATTTATCATCATTGTGTAAGTATAGTATATGCTTTATAGTGTATTATTTTATTAATTTAGCCAACTACTTAAAGACCCTAATGTACTTTTTGCTGGATATAAACAACCACATCCACTGGAACATAAATTTGAACTTCGCATACAAACAACATCTGATTATACACCTCAAGATGCTTTAACTAATTCTATAACTGATCTTTTGGCTGAACTTTCTTTGTTTGAAGAACGTTTCAAGGTATTATATTTAAATAATTAATTTTAAATTGTTGAACTATATACAGTGCCGCAACAATAGAGGACTCTAGTTATGCATAGCATTCCCTGGCTAAGTTTTATGTTTAAATGGGGGCTCATCATCAATGGAAAAATTAAGTAAGTTATTATTCCAAAAAAACAAAATTAAAAATGAATCTATCTATTTAGGTATTTTATGTTTAAATATTCAATACAATTGAGGTATTAAATATTAACTATTTTTTTTTCTCGTATCATACACGTGTGTGTCTGTGTTTGGCAGAATTTCTATTGGGCGCCCGTAGGTTTCTGCCATGCCCGGTTGGGGGATGGCGGCATTTGTTCTCCGGTCACCGCTACTTGTCTGGAGAAAAATGCCACCCGGTGGCCGAGAATCAAACCGCGACCGGTTGCGTCGCAGTGGACGTGTCAGACTATTCGGTCACCTCGTCCCCCAATATAAATATTAACTATGACTTGAAGTAGGTAGATATCTCGCCATAACACAGTTTTTGGCCTATAGTATTGTTACAGAGATATTTAAAAATATTTAACTAATATAATGTTAACAACTCAAATAACAAGTGTTATTAAAGACTCGCGAATTGAATAAAAATAAAATTATTGATAATTTTGCTAATCCAAAAGCAAGAAAAAAAATTGTAAGTGATTTTGTTTACAAATTTCCAAAGCTATATCAGAAAATGTTATTACATACTACATGTCTTAAATTTTACCTGCATGTGTTTAATACTTTAATGCATATGACTTCATACCATGTTCATATATTTAATATTTAATTAAATTGTATTATTTTTATTGTACCTACCTATTATGTATGTATATAATTTTCTGATTACATGACTTAGTGCAGCAGTGTGCCTAAATGGGGAACATTTGAATAATGTAAATAATATAGTTACTTAATAGATGTATACTTTTTGAATTTTTTTAATATTTAGCCTAATTTCTGGTAAATATTTTTTGATATTTAGTAATGTAGTTTAGGTGAATTACTTGATTTTTGCAAAACGGTTACCATCTTAGATTTTGTATTATTTGCTGTTATGTTACTGTAAATTTATATATAGTATTTAATTCAGTTGTCACAAGGTAACCTAAAAATAAGTTCAGTTATAAAGGCTGATCCTTATTGGACATGTTGGAACAATAGTGTAAATACAGCTTTTTTATAATTATAGTATACAAGTGCGGGGGCCCCATAACATTTTGTTGCATTAAACCTAGTTGCAGCTCTGACTATATAAATAATTTAGGTGTACAATACTTATTTCATTGAATGCTGTTCGAAAAAAAAAATTTTATAGGTAAATAAAAGCATGCTATTATATTTTAATAGAACTGGTTAGGTTAGTATATAATGTAAAAGGTCTTACATGCCATATTACATTTGTCATATCTAACATCATCTATTGTAATTTGCATCTCGTTTGTTTCTGTGTTTAGCTCACTAATTTATTAATTACTTACCTTTTTTGAAGGTTTAACCGAAATTTATATATTTTTTTTTTTTTCAGGAAGCTTTAAGAGAGAAAAAAGAAGGCCTTGATTAATATGATTTATTGATTTAATGAAATAATATCAATATGTAATTTTAAGGTGGTGATAATAATTATAATAATATGTAGTTTTGAATTTAATATGAGTTCTGACAAATACTTCTTGTTTCTTTGACAGGTATGTTTTTTATGAGTAAAAAATAATTTAAATTTCTAACTATACATGATATATAAATCATAAATTTGTAAAATAAAATATTTCACTTTTGGTTGTATTATGAATGTATCTTACACTGTACTATATTTATTTTTCAATAATTGTTTTATATAAATTTAAATTTATTGAGACAGATATCCTTCAATTATTTTACAATAAAAAAGTTGTTGTTATCAAATTATTTTTATTGTAATATAAAACAATAAAAAATTATTTTGAGAGCTTCAATACTTTTTTAAAATAATTGTTTTATTTTGATTGAAAACTAAATATTTTTAGATTGATTTTTTTTTATAAACATTTTTTATTTAAATTTATATTTTTTTAAATTAATTATTAATAAATATACTAATTGTTCCTAACTTATAAATTGTTATTATCAATATTTAATCTTAAGCTATTATTTTTTTCAATAATTAATTAATCTAAACTTATTAAAACAAAATATTTGGTTAATGTATTGATATTATAATTTATAATATAGATTTTTTAGCTTATATATATATTAAAAAATATTTGTTTAACTTTGGGCCTTGATATAAATATTTCAAATATTTATCAGGTGAATATTTCAACATTATAAAAAAACAAATTAATTTGGAAGACTCAAGTAATGTTGATAATGTAATAATATTAAATATGTTTGTTTTATATATTTTTGAAGGTATTTACTTAAGCCAGCAAACATAACTTATATAGGCTAAAATATACCTATCAATTATACTGATGATAGGATGGTCAAATTAATTTTATTTATTTATGATTTGCAATTTATTATGAAGTTGTATAGAATGAATAGTAAATACTACTATACTAATAGTATGTATAGTATGAGTTGATAATCAATTGCAAATTACAATCAAATTAATCTAACCTCTAGTGGGTTGCGTGGGGTAAATAATTACCCTAAAAATGAAAAAACAAAAGTTTTTAAAAGCATTTTGGGTATATTTTATAACTAGATAATCTCTAGATTATTTTAAATTTTAATGATTTTAAGGCTTCGCGAATACAGTATTACATTATAGTTGTTACTTCAATAGTGAATTTAATTAGTTCTTTTAAGAAATTAAGTTATTAACTATTGAGTGCTGATCAGGATTGGGTAGACTAATGGGGATTTTTATCCAATATTCCTTTGTCTTGTACTTTGGTTATGGTAAAATAATAGCAATAGATAACAGAATTAAGTACAATGTTCACATAAAAGTTAAAAATATGTATACTGAGAACACCCTACTGTAGGGATTTTTAGATTTAAAAAAAAATATTAAGTTTTGGTAATTTTAATTTATTTAATTCAGGCCTGATTGAAGATAGTGTCGAATGTTATATTCCATAGTTATTATAAAAATAAATATTTTCAATATATTTTGTGTAATACAAATAAAAGTTAGAAATTAGAAAAATATTTGTATAATTAGAATATTTGAGAAGGTTCAAAATCAATTTTCTAATGGAATGTTGAGTGTCTTGTACACTTGTGCTTATATTTAAAATTGCATATTTTTTTACCTATCTTTCTGTTTTTGTCTTTTGAGTTGCTATGGTGTTCAAAGGTGAGTTTGCTGATTGCCATACCTGGAAGTTTTCTAGTGTACCAGCCTTGATATAGGTCATTTGATACAGTTATATAATAAAAATTTTTTTGTTAAACTACACATGATAAATAATACGTTTATCTATATTAGTATGTAGCTATTTTCGAATCAATCAAGTTAACCAAATTCAATACTATAATAAATCAATTCATTAAAGAAAAATACTGGATATAATACTTACTGTGGTCTCAGGTAAATAATGTTGTTAGACTAAAGGATATTTGTAAATAACAATCAAACACCTATTTTTCAATTTAGCATGTTAGTCAGTTGTCACCTATTCATTTTGATAGTTGTAAAAATTGATTGCTGAACAATTCTTTTCAAAAATATATATTTCGGTTAAAACCTAATAATATAACACAGAGAGGTATCTAACATAACTGTATAATTTACAATAAGAACTATTATATTTTTCTTAGAATTGGAATAAATCGAACATCCGTGAATTATCATTTGGGAAACCAAAGAACTAAGTAAACCATGTGTAGCTGGGTGGAAGTAATGCAAAAACAATTCCTAGAAGGTCTCGCTGCTTAAAAGTAATAAAAACCTGAAAATGGAGAAAAGTGGGTAGGTACTAGGTAACCGTTATATACGTCATTGTCTTATTAATCATCATTGAGTAGATCACTGCACTATTGCAATTATGGTTGTGTTGCATTTTAATTTAATTATAAGTTATTGCACACGAAAAACTATTCTGTGCGGCGACTTGTTGGATACTGTCTGTCTATAAAATATGGGTACCTACCTAAGTATTACTTAGTTTATATTTTCATTTATCATTTATCATAAATCCTAATGTCATATTTAATATTAATATGTTTTATATTGCTATATTTATTATTGTAGAAATTGTTTTTCCAATTATTAATATGGACATACGGTATCGGTAAAAGTAGGTAGGTACTTACTGAAAAGGAATTATAAATAACTATAAAGTATTAATATTTTATTATGTCATTGCATATAATAATAAACGTAAACATATCAAGTCCTCGTGAATATTTTTGAATAACAACAAAACAACAAAAGTTGTTAATCTTTGTTTAAATATTCAATTTCGTAAAAATTTGAAATTCAAATTCAAAAAAATTTTTACTTGTTTATTTGCATGATAATTATGTATTAGATTTTTGGTTTCAGTAATAACTACTTATGGAGATTGAGGTGTATTGTATGAAATTTACAAGCATTTTGACTGAGAAACATATTTAATTAGACATTTGTTTTAAAAAAGTTAATTAAATTCTTGTACTTAAACAATTGAATCGAGTTAACATTAAAATCGATTAGATACTTTTAACTTAAAGCCTATCTTATAGGCTATAGATACTATTCAGTAAGTACTTTTTAATCCATTTAAACTAAAAAATGTATGCTCTACAGTCTACAACAGTAGCTGTCAATACAGGAAGCTTACACAATATTTTGTAAAGAAAATTTTTATTAAGATCCACTGCTGCCTTAAAAATATAAATATATTTTTTTTCTTTTCAAAAGTAATTTACAATCTGTATCCATACTGGACACAATAAGAAAATGTGATAAAGGTTATTAACATATGAGATTTTGTTGAAAGAAGCCACCCATTGATACCACTTTCTGTTAAAAATATATAGATTAGATGGGTATTCGATGCCATTTTTGATACCATATTCTTGTCAATCTCTAATGACTAAAAGTCTAAAACTGCTGATAAATGATTTACTTAATACTAGGTAATTGTGTAGCGTGAGGGTATTAAAAAAATTGTAAGTATATTTTGCACTAACAATAATTAATTGGGGTGAAATCGTCCAAATCACCCTCCTGTACCTATACTACTACTAAGTAGGTTCTAGGTATACTACCTACATCATTGGCTTGAACATCCAATTTA
Organism: Myzus persicae; assembly: GCF_001856785.1. Taxonomy (NCBI): domain Eukaryota; kingdom Metazoa; phylum Arthropoda; class Insecta; order Hemiptera; family Aphididae; genus Myzus; species Myzus persicae. Next base: position 124,501 of record NW_019103067.1, on the reverse strand, counting down.
GTCAATATTTTAACTTCAGACGCTTATAAAAAATATTTGTGGAATTACCCTGAACTTATTTTTTTAATTCCAAAAACAACAATTTATATGGAACTTGCAGTATTTAATTTTTTTAACTTTTTAAAGATTTTTTTAATACATTTTTTAGATTTTTATACCTGTTCATCTAGAATACTGTATAATATTTATTGTATTATGTAGATTCAAAACGGACCTCCATAAAAATTAGTGGGTGACCCCTGTTATATAGTATAGCTAGTATAGGTATAGAATAGGCATATACCTATGTCAAACAGTTAAACCACAAAGCATGGTAACAGCCAACTAAAGACTAAAGTGAATTTGTTCCTTCATTTACAATACAAGTAAAGTTGTATAACTTTTAAAGGTATTTATAGTTTGAGATATACTCGAGATATCCACCTTCGTCCCTCCTGCCACAAAAAAAAAATAAGAGCGGAATTATATGAGTGACCTGGGCCCCAAAAATTCTAAATACGACACTGTATAGCTATGTAGAGACTAGAGAGCCTTAATAATTGTTATTACAATAGTTAAAAAATTAATTAATATCATAAATAAATAAAGATTGTAAATATAGTATTAGATTATTATAAATTAATATTATTAAGGCTCTTTAGGTTACAGGCTTACAGCCATATTATGGGCTATGGCATACTGCACTACTATTGTAGTTCCGTCTATAGTCGACCATGAACATAATATAATATTATTAACTAAATATTCACAATATTTAAGATAATACTATGTTTATTATTTATTTGATTAAAATGTATAAGAATTAGTTCCATAATATCTTAAATACTGTTATTTCAAAATTTCATATTCCCTACGGCCTATAGTAAAGGTTTATCGTTGTCGTCCAGCAGATAGCGCTGCTATCAGCGCTGATTTTCGGTGGGGGCACTCTTTCGTACAATTGTACGTGTTGTTGTTGTTTGTTGTTTATTTTTTTATAATTTTTTCGGCACTATCGGTCTGTCTCTCTCTCGTCAATGAACCGTCATGGCCTCAACCGTTTCTTATCATTGGCGGCCCCGCAGTGTAGTGTGTGTGCACGCCCGTGTGTGTGTGTGCGTGTGCGTGTGACAAAATATTTTGTGCGAGCGGAGAGAAAAATAAAAACGACTGTAATAATAATAATATTATAATAACGAAAATAATACGACCACCGCCGAATTTACAGAGACACGTCGCACACCGCCACCGCAGTGGTCGTCTATAGTTATACATAGACCGTACTAGGTACCTACCTTTTGGTTTTCGTAACTCAAACCTTTTTTTCAATTTTTCACGCTTGAGAGAAATTTGAGCCGCACGAAATATGTTGTCTTCGTCGTTTGCCCACTGGGCCACCAGCCCTCATCGTTGACATTAAACCCGTCGTCGCCGTCCGTGAGGGTTTTTTTTCCCTCGTCACCAGGATCAGCCACCATCAATCCCGGAATGACCGCATAGCAGTTGAAGGTAAGTCGTGTCATCATTGCTTACCCCATTACTGAGCCAATTGTGGATACTCGGTCACTTCTGTTTTTGCCTCACCTCCCCGAGTCAGCCTTGATATCGGCTTATGCTCACTTCCATATGTTTGTTTTAGTGACAAAGTCTTACACCTAAATCTATCGCAATGGATGTTCCTATGTTCGTTATGTTAGGTTCTGCTTGGATAATATTATGATCTATTACCATACGTATGTAGGTCTTAGGTATCTACTAATCTACCTTTCAATAGTTAGTACACTTATCTCATTTAATTCAGAATTTACATTGTATTGAATTATATGTTTGATTCAATTTTTCTTTTCATACCTTAGTCAATACCTATCATAATTTCTACTGATTTCAACAATATTAATATATTATACTTTACCTACTTGGTACACAAGTGCTCAACGTTTGTTACAATTGTATACACTAGCACTTCAATGCCAAGTTATAATTACTGTAAACAAATGTTATGATTTTATCATTGCATAAACAATATTCAGTTTATATCTTGTTTAAATTGTTATGTATATAGAGATTAAATATTTTGGTAAAAATTAGTTTTTGGTTCTAAGCTTATTTGTGTTATGTACTAAGTTGTGTAAAAATCAATTTTTGTACTAGGTAGATTTTATAAATTTTATTTTTTTCTATGCTGTAAATTATGCTCAGTTTGTTATAGGTATTGTCGAGGGTACTGTCAATAATATTACTTATTATTACTTATGATTTAACTGTGTTTTCTTTTTATAAGATTTCATTTATTTTGGTACTCTATAAATAACTATAGTTTATGATTAACTCGAATCTGATTCTAGAGATGAATTTAAACATATAATTTTGAGTAGTTAATTAGGTAAGGTAAAATTGCCCTGATAATTATTTTATGCTGGATAGTGAATTGAATAACCTAAATAATATTGTATAGCGTTCTGTGTCTAGTGCATACCTACTTATCTAAATAAACCTATACTTAAATTATTTATATTTATTTACTTTAACTTTATTTAACTTTATAGTTCACCTATATCAATGGTAATTTATGACCATGGTACTGTTCACAGTCTACCAAATTTAATTTTTAATTAAAAACATAAAAACCAATTAATAATTGAATATAAAAGGTGCAATAGTATTTATGTAAATTATATTAAAATAGTTATAAACATCAAAATAAATTTTAAATGTCCGTTATGTAGTCATCGGTGAACTGCAGCAACTGGTAAAACACTATTGATATTTTTGTATTTAGTAACATACCTAATAATAGTTTTTTAAAAATATAAGTTAATAAAATAATTTAATAATTTAATAAATAAAAAAAGTGTTAATTGTTTCCAACTTTTATTAGAGATCATAATAATGAAACTACTGAAACTTTTGGAACACTTTTACCATAGAAACTTGTGGAACAACTAATAAAAACAATACATGGTTGTGAAACCAATAGATTTCTTTTTCTCCTCAGAATAAAATACTATATTTAGATGCCAGGTATCTTTTTTTAAAAAGAATAATAAGAATGAATTCACCTCGGAATTCACATTTCTATTTCGTGTAATATTTGTATAGTAACTTGTAAGAATAAATGATAATTAAATTACTATTGTGCATTGATTTATTAGGTGGATAAAACACATGTTATATAATTTGTTGATAGGTGAATTCGTGAATATTTACTTCGATACACCAATATTTAGGTTCAAACAAAATAAAAATTTTAACGTTGATACCTTAATACCTATTTTTATAAGCCTATAATTAAAGTAAAATATTTATTAGAGTTATGATTAATTAGCTCGTACATAGCTAGTAGCCTTGCGCATAAAAATTAAATTAAATATTGGTAATATAACGACGGTTGGACAATAAATTGTATAATTATTATAACTTCATTATACGTTGCATTTAAATAAAACGATTGCTCGTTAAACATTTTATAGTTTAACCCGCGGTAAAATAAAATGATTGACTGTCATCTAAAACAGCTGATGCATATTGCATCGTGGCGTGTCGACGATTTTAAATAATATATTTTATTATTATTATTATAGTAGTAAAGTAAGGTAGAACATTTTTGTGTGACTTGTGTCTTCAAGCTGAGTGTGCCTGCTTTTAATTGATACAAAGAAAAAAATGTATTATACACGTGAATAATCAACAGTTTAAAACCTAACTCTGGTAGCCTATATGCATTATTCGATATCGCGCAATACTCATGGCAGACAGACGAAAACTCTTCGTTTCAATATTATTATTTAGATAGGTAGCTATGAGCTGTTGTAGCTGTTTATGGGATTAGAAAATGATTGATTCATTGTTTATAATACTAATTAGTACCTAACTTTAAACTGTATGGATGTATTATTGTGTTTAGGTACCTATTGTATAATGTAAAGACAAATTCGGGGGCAAATTATTAAGACAATTTATTATGTTTATGAAGTTTAATATTTATCAATAAATCGTTGTCGTGCTTGTTTACATTTTTTTATCGTGATTTTTCATTAGAAAACTATGAAGTGATTTGATGAATGACACCATAGAGGTACGATTGGCATTAAAATTTCAGTCTAGACATTTTTTGTAATACCTTAAGGAGGCTTTTACTCGAACTTTTACTTCTATAAAGTTAGTCACTTAATGTTTTCTAAAATATTGTACATGTATATTTCTTCAAAAACGTTTAAGGATTGTTTGTAGTTTTTCATCTTCCCGTTCAATCTTTAAAGTACCTAACATCTAATTATTATCGTTAAAAATTATTAAAAATAAAAAGCTCGTGTCCGTAAAATAATAAGAACCCTTATTATAATTATTTCTGAATATTGAGTGTTGACTTTTTGGGATCAAAATGCAGTGGATGTCTAATGCCTCTTAAAATTTGTTTTCTTTACGAAATAATTGTGTTTTAATACATTTAAAATTATTATTCTTTTTCACATTATAAGTTGTATAAAAAAAAGTAACAATAATTAGGTACTTACGTTTTAGAGTCGGGAGCTATATGGATGGATTGATTATACGATGATGTGTGTGTGTGTGTTTTTTTTTGTGTCTGTGTATTGTACTCGATTAGTCGTCAACAATCTAAATCATACTTCGATTTTCAACTTCAGCATCTTTTCCGGTGGGAAAGTAAATCTACTAGTTGGTGTATTCGGTAGGTCAACATTTAAAATTTTCAGTATTTTCAAAAGCGCTTGGAAAAATAAAAATAATAAATTAAGAAAAACGAGATTTTTTATTCGAATTAGGTTTTCGGAAAAATGTTTTTGGTTTTTGGTGATACTTTAAAAATAATTACTGTAGATACATGAAATTTTCACTGGATATTTATGTTAGTATATTCTATAACCATACAATTTTCAAAATATTTTGACTGATGTTGAACATTGTTGAACTATTATGAAATTTTCGATGTTAATTAGTTTTTTTTTTAAATTATTAATATCAATAAAAAAATTTTCAAAAAGCTTGAAAATATAATATAAGATTCCTATTGTAAGTTTTTGTTAGTGGAAATTAAAAAAAAAGTTGAGCCTAGATCTACAATAATTCTCGCAATTATTTTTTATGGCCAAAATACGTGAAAATCATAAAAATTTAATTTCATTGCGTATTAATTTAATACAGAAAATCTCAGAAGTTTGTCTATCTTTATATATAAAAAAAAACTTCTACTGGATAGTCATATTGAATTTTTGTGAGTGTTTGAATTTCAAATTTTTACAGCAATAGGTTGATTCACTCGATTTCTTATGGAACGATTTTCCTATTTTGTTGTAATTTAATAACCAATAACTGTAGGTGCTTGAAATTAACACGAAATTTAGATTTTATCTTTTCCTATAGGTACTTGGTAAAATTTGACAAAGGGTGGGGGGAACTCCCCTCTAGCTTCCCTGCTAGTTAAAATAATTATATCCAAATTCAATATCCAGAAATTACAAAGTAATAGGCTTACTTACTGTTTTTGCTAAGAATTGTTATTTTTACGTTAAATATGAAGGAACAATCAAATTTCACCATCTAAAAAATTATTATCTTCAGTTTTTTTTCGGTATCTATAATATATTAATAAAGTACAATATTTCATTATTTTATCATTTTAAGAGTAAAATATATTCTAGTGTTTAAATATTTTTTAAAAATATTATCGAAGGCAACATGATTTTTGAAAAATGTATATAGTTTTGGGTTGCATGTTTAATGTACAACATAGCAAAAACTGTTTTTCGCGGGATAGAACCACTCAGTCTGTGTAGGGACACCAAAAGCTAACCCAATGTAGGTATAAGTTAATAATTTCTGTGATGTAGCGTTTTTCTTTGTTTGATATCATTAATAATAAAAAAGTCTTAATACTTTAAAAAATCTGATATTTTTACGCTTTCTAAACTTAAATAACTTTTGATATATTGGTGTTATCGAAGAAATTAAAACTCAACGACACAGTTAAAATTCTCTTCTCTTCATGATGGGAATTTGGTTCTTAGATATTATACTGTGTAGTTTTCTCGGCTCTTTCCGCGCTTAACAGTTTTTGTTATGTTGTTCATACTTTGTAAGACGGAGACAACACATGCGGGTATAACGTCCTCTTAATACCTAATATTAAAAACAGCAGATTGGTATACACATTTGATGAAAAATAATTGGAAATCTCGTTGGAAATTGAGCATGGATACATAAACTGCCCTTTTCCTTTGCACGTATCACCCTCCGAGCTTATTTTCTGCGGGCACCCCTGCATCTAAACTAGTTTTTCGATTTTATACCCAAAACATGTGAAACCCTTCTTTAATATGAGAAAAAACATAAATGTACTTGTTATACAACCATTAGGTACAATCCAATGCGTTTCCGTTCGTAAAACTGAATCCAAAAAGATTAATTATTAATAATGCAGTGCCATATTTCGTGGTTCAAGACTATGGTATTCTCAGCTCAAGTATTTCATAATATGATATCAACAATTCAAAAATATTATACATTTTATTATTTCATTATATTACTCGTTATATACACTACCAATTTCGCTGCCAATTTTTGTTTTGGAGCACTAATACACCTTTTTAAAAAGATTTTAAACAAGAAATGTTGTGAACTTAACGATTTATTAACATAAATTTGGAAAAAAAACATGTCATCGCTGTTGAATCAAAAAAATAGGTAATTTTCTCAATACCCTTGAAATATACTTTATTAGGATGTATTTTTCTTTATCTACAACTGTTAATTTTTAATATTTGAAATTTGGTCCGGGATTTGATGTGTGTATTAAAAAAAAAACCTGTACCTACGTTATGCAATAGATAAACGATGGTTTGAAAAAAAAGGTTATGCAATGTTACACGCGTAATACATATATATAGAATATACTATACAGTATATGGTATACCCATAGACCATATCTGCATAGTACCTTGTGGCAGTATATATAGTATATATTATATACTATTTACTATATTCAGTCGAGATAGAGAAAATAAGTTAACTATAGGTCAAGCATCTTTTTTTTCGAACTGAGATTTAGATTTCAATAGTTCTTACCAAACATTTTTTCTCGTGAAAACACAACATAATATTACAAGTAACTTTAAATGTGTTAAATGTATTCACGAATCAGACTATGAATTAAATAATGTAAAATATCACTAGGTAGGTATTTACTATCATTATTATTGTTAATTTTTTTTTAGAGCATTTTTATTTTATTATAATAACCATGAATTACTTAAAACTATGATGATATCTAGTGAATAAAATTAAAGTCTACGAATATAAAGTAAAATTAACAAAACGTCTTTGTATATAATGTACTAAAAATAAAAATTATTTATTGGTTACTGGTTAGGTTATGTAAAAATAATTAATTCAATTGATACTTACTAAAATATTGTAACAAATAAAAAATTATCACTACTTGTCATTTATAACTACAAAATCATATTAAAACATATTTCCCTAACTAGTTAGTTTTAAAACATTATAGTTACTTATTTCTCTGGGTACTTTAATATGTAAAATGTCTATTTTATTTTCAATCGCCTTATTGAAAAATCAATACGTTTTTTCTTTTCCTAAAGGCGCTGTTGTTTTTCTCTGCTTAAATATAGTTATAACTTATATAAGTATATAATAATGTGTGTACAGTTGGTATAATATACTATACTAATGAAGCCAACTAACATCCACAAAACACGTATCGTATAATGACGGTATTATTATGTTTATACGTTATAGAAAACGAGGTTTATCTTGGTTTTTAAACCTAGATGTATATTTTATAAATATTTGACAGTAATTCCAACGAAAAATTGATCTTATTCGGATAATAATAATAGGTGGGTGTATAGCATACAATATAATATACTATTATAGACCGAGGTGTGTACCTACAACTGGACGTTAGAGGTAATGCTACCTATCGATGCGCGATCGCAATCGTATTACATTGTTACGTAATTTATAAAAAAAATGCTTCAATAATCATTACATTATTGCTTTTTAATGTAATATTAATAATAATATTAATGAAAAAATATTGATAGTACATATTGAGGATGACTGATGACTTAATCAAATAATTGCGTGTACCTATACCTACATAATTACACGATTATCAAACTTTTTTATTGGTATTCTATAACTAACGTTAACACTTGTAAGTAAGTTCAATTCATGTATATTATAATACTTTATAATAAATAATAATGTACAAATGTATATTATTTTATTTGTATGTATATATGATTGATATAAAAATAGGTATCTTGGTATATATATTCATCTAGACATATATTTTCGATTGTTGTTTATGATTTATTGTGAATAGGTATAGCGTTTGTAGTATGAATGTGATACACTTTGAACGTATTAACCCTTAAAAAATTGCAATGAAATAATTACTTACATTTTTCAGGCATACCTATAATTCGAAAATTGAATGTGAAAAAGCTTTTGAACATTCTGAAAGAGTTACGAAGGAAATATTTTTGACCTATAAATGATTGTATAAAAATATACAAGCACACATTTAGTTCGTTGTGATATTTCAAGGTCTTGTTAACATAATACTCCATTTGTATGCTCTCCAGAGAACTTGATTTTCATAATATTTGTTCGAGGAACGTTAAAACTGATTTTTCATATTTATATTAATATAAATTAATTTTAAAAACATTTTTTTGATGCGTCAAATTAAAATCTATCGTCATTAAGATATTTACCGGAAATCGGAATAGAGGCATGCAAGGTGGTTCAAAATATTAAAATATAATTTTTTGATGTATATATGCAGTGTAGCATGCTATATTAATAGACAGTAGCCTATATAATTAATATACTTCACCATTAGAAAAATACACGTTCAAAAAAAAAAAAAAAACCAAACAACGACTGTTATTGAAAAATTGTTGAAAATTTAAAATAATTTACACCGTACAGAACTATATAATATGCAGTTATTATATTCTACGCAAAACATATTTTATACACATCTGAATTTTAAAATTTTATTCTCGCTAGCAATTATATAGCCACAGTTGGCAGTAAACATTTACATTTATACTGTTTGCTTAACTGTGAGTATAGGCGTATGATCTGGTTTATTTAACAGATGAAAAGCACACAGGTACCTAGCTTATATAAAATTACGTATATGTACATAATCATATATATTAAACTTTTACTATACATTTATTAAAATTTTGAAGTTAGTAAATGCTAACTTATAAATAATTATGTTTTGAACATGAAGCATGTTTATAATTTGAGGGTATTAGTTTGTTGCTATTCAAACTATGCAAAATCTCAAACGGCCACAAGTCACAACACGCTTTAATATGTAGTAAAAAAATTAATTTTTAATTTTTATTTGAAATGTGTAATTTTATTATTTTGAATGCTTTCAACTCATATTATGTTAGTTTAGTTTGTTGTGTTCGTTGATCTCGAGTCGTTTAAATTCATTAAAATAATAGCACAATATATTTATGCATTCGTATAATAATATAAAGTTTTCTTGTTTAATTAAAAATTTGGATTGGTCATTATATTTGTATTTCTGAAGGGTTCGAAGGGTTATGTTATTATGTTTATCGATTATTCCATAGAAACGGAAACGTAGATAATATATTGAAAACATTTTCGTCGGAATAATCAATGTGCTTATAGAAAAAAATAATATTATAAAACATAGTAAAATATACGATATACATATTTCCCATACAAATATCCAAAAACTATACGGAAAATAAAGAGGAATGTTTAAAATTGTAATACTCTTCGTGTACAAATTTTTGAACGCATGATGTAAAAAATGTTTTGTCGTACTTTAACGTACCTAAACGTGTATTAAATTAATAGGTTATGTGTAGTTAGTTTTTTTAAGCACCAAATTATCTTATTTTTTTTTTATTGAAAACAATTAAAACAATACAAATTGAAGAAAACATTAACAGTTTGAAACATTTTTTACAATTTACTATAAAAAATGAGTTATACGTATTTAAAATCAACTGTTGGTAGTATAGTTAGGTTATTATACGTATTTATAATCAATGGTATTAGGATATCAGTGATCATGTTCCAAGCAGACCTCTCGCGGCAATAATTATTTCAGGAGTACCTTATCTTGCATTTATTATGATCTTTTTGAATATTATAGTTTAGTTTAATTACTGAAATACGTATTACCCTAAAATTGATTATATTTCCTTGTAATTCAGATACTCGGTATTAAATATATATTAAAAGGTGTATACTCAGGGCTTACATTACATACATTTTAAAAAGTTAAATCAGTTGTTTAATATTATGTTTCACTTAAATGTTTTTCAGCAGCTTATGTACACCTTCTGAGGAGTTATGTTAAACAGCTTGAGAGACGGTCAAATAAATTATGGAACTACAAATTGCCCATCTGCCCATGTTCCACCTCATAATGTTGCCTCAATACATCAAAATTCTCTTATATCGACCGAACCCTCTACACCAGTCTATCAGTGGAATGCAAACCACCGGCTTGAACATTTGTACGGCTTTCATTCCAGATATTATAATCTTGACTTTCCTACTCCATACCCGCCAGCTACTAATCAATATGTACCGGCAAATGTGTACGGACAGAATTTGCCGCAATGCTGTCAACCGTGTTGTCGGCTCAGGTCTCAAAACATACCAAAAGCATCCCCACCACAAGTGTTATATAACCCAAGACCAGTGCAACAAATAAATCGATCTTATAAATCAAAAAAGACTTTGAAAACTCCGTGCTCCGAACAGTTCCTATCATACATTCCAAATGATTTACCAGTTAAATACGATACACAAAATTGTTATCAACCAAAATATAGTAGTTCATATTTAAACAATGCAAATTATTGTCCTCCAGCTAATAACTTGTGGATTCCACCTGCAACCAATCCTAATTGGTCTAACGAAAGGTTACGACCTATTGGCCGTCATACCGGTCCGGTGTCTCACGATTTTAATAGGGAAAAAAATTATCAAAGATTACCGAACTATCAAAGTAACCCTTATTCAAAACCTACAAGTGCTACACATCATATACCTTATAATTACATTCCACCTTTACCTGATGTACATGACTATCGACCCCCAGTTTACCATAATCCGTCAAAAAACACTACGACTGAGTATGTATCCCATGATCACAGTTCTAGATTACCTATTTCATCTCAAAACATTCAAAATCCGTCTTCATTACAACAGTACTATAACACCCAACCAGTGCCTTATTCAGATGTACAAATACCTAGTGAATCATTTAAGACACCCCAAATTACGCCAAAAAATACCTCAAAGAGTAATTTAAACGTACGCGAGTTTTTGGCTACTTGGGACGAAGGAGAAGAAGAAATTGGTGAAAAATCGTCTGAACCAGCAGAGCCCATTGTGGTACTCGATTGTATGACACTTGATGGAGATGCATTGACTAAAATTCAAGAAAAACTAAATGTAGTGTCCTACGAAAATTTAGAAAAAGTACTTAAAGAAAATCAAAATCCGTTAGTTATTACAGCTGAACCAAATGAAATTAATAAACCCAAGTTACCTTCGAAATCGAATTTTGAACCCTTAGATTACACTAAACGGGAAACTGGAATCATTAAACCATTTATCACTGAGAAGAAAACATTGCCTGAAACAAATACCCAGTCTGAAAAAAGTTATAGCGTTAATTTTGATGGAATGGTAGCTTGGTATGGTAAAAAAAACACAGACATTTCATCTACAGATCTCATTGAAAGATTAGCCGACCGGATTTTTAACTTGAGTAAATCGCAAGAAAACGAAGGCGTATCGTTTGGAACTGCAGCTTATACAGGGCAAATAACTCAAACAAATCGATCCATTGAGAGTTCAGACAAAAATACTTCAAAATATATTCAAAGTCCACAAATGTTTGATTTACAAAATCACGTAGATAAATGTATTGAACCTCCTATTATGAATAAAATCAATTGTAATAAGGATTCTATTCCTAAAGTTCATTCTTTTGTCTTAAACGAAAGTAACAAAGCATCAACTATCAAATCAAATAACTTGAACTCTTCTTGCATTGTAGAAAATATAACCAAAAAATGTTTAAATGTTACTAATGAAGAAACATTACCATGGAACTTGGATCAAGGTGTCCATGAACAGCATTTGAATACGTCTTTGTACGACCACAGTGTTATCATGAAACCTCTCGATTTTTCTTCTCTTACCGATGAAACTAAAGGTAATCCTTTCGTGTTCGAAAAGATTACGACAAGTGACCATAAACCAAATGACAGCATCAATAATCAGTGTAATAAAGTATTTAATCAAAACAATAGTTATAATTCTATAGTTTCGAATAACCAACATTCAATACAACAAATAGACACGAGTAATAGACATTTTCCAGTTATAGTATCACCGCATAGACAAGAATATAACGGATTTCATGAAAGTGTCATACAGAGGACTGGTTGCGATAAAAATAAACACGATAAAGTATCAACACAAACTGATTTTGAAAGCATAAATTGGAACTTATCCAACGATCTCGATAAAATTATGAAAAACACCAACATGGTTATGGAACCGTCTTGTTTATATAACAGAAATAATTATAACATGTTAGATGGTATGAACGCAGATAAAAATGTTTCTAATCGCTGGAAAGATAATGTACCATGTGTGGACTTAACAGTAAACAGTAAATCTAATTCTCATCATGATTCAATTTTTGATGGCTGGAGCTTTATTGATAGTTATGAAAATCATTCTGATAAAAAAATATTAAATGCATCTCCTAATGATAATTCCCACCACCAGCTATTTTCAAACCAGATGACTTCTTTGGAAGAATCAACAAAAAATAATAATAATTCCAACGAAAATAATGATACTGATCATACAATGGTTGTCAAAGATATACCTCCATTTTCGAAGTCCAACGATTTATTACCTTCTAACCGACCAGCTCGAGATGTTTTTAATTTGAATAATCGAATACCTGATTTCAGTGATGGGTTTGAATTGCCAGTAATAAATGAACCTCAAGAGTATTTGCAATTTAGAAAGGATGATAATGAACATCGGGCTGATGGTTCGATTTTTGAACATCTAAATGAACCTAAGTGTATTACAACTTTAAACGAAACATTAAGTTATAAGAATGATCAGAATAAACTTGATTTTGTTGGCCTTCCAAGTTTTAAAGAAAAAGAACCTTTAGCGCCTGTCTCAGCTCCCTCCAAACTAAATATTGTTAAACCTACTCTCCGAGACCCAAGTCAAATATATACAGTCATAAAACAAAAGCTAAAATACGATAATACGTGTGTCGACAATGATAGTGTTGTAACAAATAAAACTGAAAACAATTTAAAAGAACATCCTACAAATACATTCAACGTAACGGACTTAAAATCTAAGTGCAATAGTGTTCAATTAAACCAATTTGATGTTTGGTCTGAAAAGTTTGTACTAAAAGGAAACTCAAATAGTTCGTCTTGCGCAGTTGTTGAGTGTGATGTAGAAATTACTCAATTTAAGAGTACTCCTGAAAATCGCAATACATTACCGAAATCAAATATGAGTGAAAATTATCAGGACAAAACCATGATGTTGGCAGAAAATATAAATCGTAATTTAAACGTTAATAAAATTAATATCATCGAAAATGATAAAATTAACTCGAATGATTTTTTAAATTGTTTAGAAAGTACGAAAACAGATGACCAGAAGTATCAAGATAATTTTGATGAATTTGAAACGACGTTTGGGTTCGATATACATTGTAGTAACGAATCTAACAAATCTCTCCATGAAGATATTGTTGATAAATGTTTTGAAGAAAGGATTAATTATCAAATTGGAGGAGATCACGAGATAAATAAAGTTGAGTCAACTAACACTTCCGACACTAATACAACATCATCAAACAATACTCAGTTGCCTTTCCAGTGTGATTTTCAATCAACATTTTTGATTAAAAATTATTTTGATGAAAATAAAAATAAAACAGTTGTTTTAGATCAAAATGAAACCGGTAACCATAAAAAATCAGATACAACAGTTTTTAAATATCAGAGCGAAAATGTACAAGAATTTGAATTGCAAAATAATGAAAATATTCATTCAGTTATAAATTCTGTAAAAAACTCAGACTTTAACATGGATTGCCATGTTGCACAAATTCATAATGACAATAACAATAAGAATTCAAATTTTTTGAATGAAGTCGAATCTTACAAGTTTCAACACGAAAACACAAATAATATTCATGAAATATCAAGTACAAAAAAAAATAGTTTTGATTATTTAAATATAGAAGATCGTAATTTTGGGTTTGACGATAAAAAAAGTATTCTTGAATCTGAAATTTCTAAAGAAACAACCGTAATTAATAAATCTATTGAAGCTAACAGTATTAGCCAAATAAAACACAATGATTTGAATCCTAACAAATTGTTTCATATTCGAAAAAATGCAAATGTTGATTTTGAACTAAATAGTTTTGAATTAAATTCAAAACCTGTAAGTAAAGTAAGCACAATTGAAACTAATAAAAAACATGAATTAGGTAGAAACAACCATAGTTTTGATTCAAAATTTAATTCTGATAATGTGGGAAAAGTTGAACACAATATCAATAGAAAAAATATTTTTGAATTAGATAATAATAACAGAGATATACATAATTTGGAAAAAATGGATGCATTTGATTTTAATACAAGGATTATTCAAAATTTAGAAATAGAATGTTCTTCTGATAATATCGAAAAACCGACAAGCCCAAACGAAATATTTACGAATGAAATGCAAACGAAAACTAACTGCGGATTTGAAATGAACGATGATGAAAACAAAGCAAAACTAGAAACAGATTACAAAAACACTCTAGGTATTCAAGAAGAGTTACAAATTGAAGAAACATCAGACTTAAGTTGTAATAATGATGCTCAACGTCATAATCTAATTGAAACAGAAAATATTAATCAAGAAAGTAATGTGGACCGTATTTTTGAAATTGGTTGCATTGTTAACAATGTACAAGATAAACTAAATCTTGAAAACTCAAAGACACAAACTCATTTTGAAAATAAAAACTGTGAGAAAAATCTAAATAATTTTAATACTCACGGGAATTCTAATCAGAATAACTCAGAAGTTGAGAATATTTTTGAAAATATATATGATAATTTATCAACTTTAAACACCGTAGAAAAAAATGATACTAATATTTTGAACAATTTCTGTCACAATGATATTAAATGTGATGTTTCTAAAAGTCTAGATATTGCTGAAGATCTAAATTTAAAAAATAGCAATTCGGGCACTGTTGACGAGATTACTGATGAATCAAATATGAACGTGTTTCGTGATGCTTCTGACGAAAATGTTGAAGAAACTGATAATGTTTTATTGCAAGAACTTGTAAATAATTCGGCTGATCGTTTGGCGACTGTTTCGATTCAACACAACGAACCGATGAACGATGAGAAAATCAAACCAGATGATTCGAATATTAATGAAAACTCTGCTATAGTTGTAGGAGAAAACACCGAAGACGTTAAAGAAGGTGAAATAGAGTCAAATAATGATAAAAGTAGTCAACCTATTGAAACCTCGAAGAACAACGCTATTCAAGGTGATGCTACTCTAGCTACATTTGAAAACTTAAGATCTGATATATTAAATTCTGTAAAAAATACAGATGAAAAAGAACATGACCAAAATAATAGTTCTGGATCTAGTTCATTAAATTCCTTTGAATTAAAACAGCAACAAAAATCTAATAAAATGTACGAAGATGAAGATTCTATCAATTCTGGACCTTGTACATTAAGTCATGTTAGAATGACTCACCATCAAAATTTGGATGAACTAGTCGAGATTAAAGGTTTAACTAGTTTTAGACCGAGTTTGTTATTAAATGACGACGATTCAACATCCATACATCGTTCGGAGGAAACGGTCCATGCCGTAGATTTAACTTGTTCTGAACTTAGTTCATTAAATCACGACGAACAACCAAAAGAAATCTTAATTGCTGATAATTCCATTAATCCTAAACTTGTTACAGTAAACCATGACGAATCAACAACCCATCAGAATCCAAATGAAATTTACGAGATTGAAAATTCAATTAATCCTGAACCTAATTCATTAAGCCACGCTGAATTAATAAGAGAACAAAACTCTAATGCAGTTGATGAAATGGAAAATTCAATGAATTTTGAATCTAGTTTATTAAACCATGATGAATTAAAATTCCAACAATATTCCGATGAAACGGAGGAGATTGAAAAATCAAATAGTTCATTAAAACCTGACGAATTTAAGTACCATATACATTCAAATGAAATTAACGAGGTTGAAGATTCAGAAAGTTCTGGACCTAGTTCAACAAATCAAGATGAATTAGAATTTCAACAGAATTCCAATGCAATTTACGAGTCTGAGGACTTGAATAGTTCTGGATCTTGTTCAATAAATCAAGACGAATTAGAATTTCAACGAAATGCAAATGAAATGTACGTGGCTGAAGATTTGACTAGATCTAGATCTAGTTCAATTAACCAAGGCAAATTAAAGTACCATAGAAATTTAAATGAAATGAACGAGGTTGAAGATTCAATAAGTTCTGGACCTAGTTCAATAAATCAAGATGAATTAGAATGTCAACAGAATTCCAATGTAATTTATGAATCTTATGATTTGAATAGTTCTGGATCTTGTTCAATAAATCAAGAAGAATTGGAACTTCAACAGAATTCAAATGCAATTTACGAGTCTGAAAATGGGACTAGTTCCGAATCTTGTTCAATAAATCAAGATAAATTAAAATTTCAACAAAATGTAAATAAAATTGTCGATGCTGAAGATTTTACTAGATCTAGACCTAGTTCAATAAATCAAGATGAATTTGAATTTCAACAGAATTCAAATGAAATTGACGAGATTAAAGATTTGACTAGTTCAGTAAATCAAGGTGAATTATTAGAATTTCAACCGAATTCAAAAGAAATTGACAAGGCTGAAGATTTGACTACATCTGGACCTAATTCATTAAATCAAGACAAATTAAAATGTCAACAGATTTCTAATACAATTTATGATTCTGAAAATTTGACTAGGCCTGGCTCTAGTTTAATAAATCAAGATGAATTAGAATTTCAACAAAATTATAATGCTATTTATGAGGCCAACAAGTTGGCTAGTTCAATAGGTCAAGACGAATTAGAATTTCAAACGAATTCAAATGAAATTGATAAGGCCGAAGATTTGACTATATCTGGATCTAGTTCATTAAACCAGGATGAATTAGAATTTCAACAAAATTCAAATGGAATTTCTGATTCTGAAGATTTGACTACATCTGTACCTTTTTCAATAAATCAAGATAAATTAGAATTTAAACATAATTCAAATGAAATTAACGAGGCCGTAGATTTGACTGTATCAAGGCCTAATTTATTAAACCACGTAAAATATAAAAGTCATCAAAATTTGAATAAATTAGTTGAAGAAAAAGATGTAACTGGTTTTGTTGGAAGTTTTTTGAATCATGATGAATTGATATGTCAAGAAATGCCTAGTTTAAAAAATTTGGCGAAATCTAAACACAATGTTCATGAAACGAATCACGATTCTTGTACCAAGGATACTGATTCTAAAAGTGTTGCGGGGGATATACAATTACCGAAAGTTAAATTTATGTTGAAATGTCAAAGTAAAAATATGATAAAAACAAATATATTTGATGAAGAATCGACTGTGCCTTATAAAAAACTGAAAGTTGTGAAAAATGAAAAGATTATGACTCAGCATATCTTTAAAAAACGAAACGGTATAAACTATAAACAGTTAAAACCATGGCAAAGTATATATAGAAAAGAATCGAATGATAGGAATCTAATAGAGTCGGTCAAAACGACGGCTGTCTCACAGACTACTGGTCATCCAGCTAATTTTGTACAAGAGGTTCAAAATCTGGGAAAATTAGAAAACGACAACAATAAACTCGTCTTGTACGAAGAACGTGATGTTGAAGTTTCAAATATCTCTGTCGGTGTCGAATGTGACGCGATAAATGGTGGTGACTACAACGGACTCCTCGATACGCCTATCCCATCACCGTTTTCCGATTTTCAATCGGAAGACAACACGCCCGAACATTGTGGTGAAGTGTATTGGGACAAGTCGCTGGAGGACGAGTACAAAAGCGTTCTGCACAAAACTATATCAAAACTAGCGAAAGTTCGCGTCAACGTCAGAGACAAGTTCAACAGCCGGTTACTTGCTCGAAGGGTGAATGAAGCTAAACGGAGACGACGGCGACGGCTATTGGTGGCCGACAAGGCAGCAGTAGTTATCGTTGGCCGCATTGATGACTCTGCCAAGCCCGTCATCGCGGCTGGCAAAGTGTCGACGAGCCCGATGTACACTATTAAGGTGCAGTTGCCCTGGAGACGGATATTCAACATGAATGCAGTCCGGAATAAGACCAAGGATACAAAAATAGAGCTGGGCCCAGCTAAAGTGGAAGTGAGACTAAGTCGAACACCGGGTGAATGGGAGGTTTCGGCTTCCCGGTCTATGACTTCTCCCAAATCGGTGGTAGTTGTCAGACGGTTAGTGCTGCAGAGGGCGACCAGTCCCGCCGCAAACGATTACAACATCGATGACCATCGCCACAACCAACGCCACGACGACGGCGGTCATGATACAAACGACAACCGTTCGCACGAACTCTCCAGGAAATTACCAAAAATTGTTATCCGACGAAACGGTCTGGACAATAACTATACCAGTTATGTAAGTAGTAGTGGGTTTGAGAGTGGTGGTGGCACCGACAAAAACGGCGGCGGTGACGATGACGAAGACAACGGTGGTGGCGGCGTCCCTCAGCTGATGGTCCGGTTGGTTAGAGACCGGAAGCTTGACGCAATGGCCGTCAAAGGAGTCACTACTTTACACTTAAAACATCTTGTTCCTATACCCGAATCTGAGGTGGAATCACCAATGGAGCTGGACATGCGCTGTGCCAAAAGGGTTCGATACTCGTAGATTGCAGTCAACACCACCATAAAGGTTACTACTAACTCCAGTCATCGCCACCATATGCCAAGTGAGTTCAAGTTCTTTATATCGTCATAATAATTAACCCGTGTTACGCGCTACATAGATATATATATCACAATTTTTTTTGCAGGGAGAGTTAGAAAAAAAACATACTCTTTATGTAAGCTGGACAGTTTCGAAATATTATGTTACCAATAATAATTACAACCTTGAAACCTTTATCATGATTTTTTTTCAGTTGTTGTTTTCAATTTATATTTTATATTTTTACGATTTTGGTTTTCGATATGATGTTTTTGTTTTATCAATAATCTATATTGTGTATTATATTAGAAAAATGGATGATCCTATTGTAGTTATTATATTATATTTTTATTTTTTGTTGATTTTAAAGATTTTATTTAAAATAGGTATAATGTTTCGTTGGTAATCATATAGTTATATTGTTATTTTTGTGAGGTTGTAGTTTTGTTGTTTTATTTTAATTTAAATTGTTGATTTTTAATATTTTCGACTGTCGGATAAATGAATTGAAAAGAACCAAAGATTAAAACATTATTAGTTTAATTCGTATTTTATTAGAAACAGTTGACTGTAAATTGTAAACCCATTATTTTAAACTAGAATCATTTTATAATTTATTTTGTTAAAAATTTGTATTTTAACCACTGCGATAAGGGTATTGAGCCTCCTTCACTAAACATCATTACATCTTTGTTCTAACATCTTTTTGGCGCACTAAATAATGATGGTCCAACGGTAATCAAAATTACTATTTAGCGTGCTATATAATATTATTATTAACATTTTTAATCTATCCATTTTGTTCGTTTTTTGTGGCATACATTGTTCAAATAAACCGCTCGTGCTTTTATTAAAATTTGAATTACCACTCTCAATCCGTTTAGGTTTATCTCTTAAAAATAATAATCTTTTAGCCAAGTTTTTGCTGGCCTTAATTGGTTATAACGGGTGAAATGTTTGCTATTCAATTATATTAATAATAAAAAAAACTATCAAGTCAAATATTGTTTTATGCACATGCATATAATCCTTGTGTATAACTTGTAACATATAATTACTAATTAGTACAAATATACAATTATTTAAAAAAGTATATTAAAATTAATTGTTTGTTTTAAAGCAATACTTAATGGTAATTAAGAACGATTAAATTTGCAAATTGTTTAATTCGTTTCGTCCGTGGCTACTAATAACTTTCGTTCGGCCTTTAACAGTAATTTATACCCTAAAATATTTCTCAATCACCGATATTACCCAAGTCTGTTTACTGCTAATTATTATATTGTGTTCCTAGTCAGTATATTTTAATTATTTTATATTTAATAAAAAAATCATTAATTGATAGATTTTTAATCTTTCTTCAGTTTCAATATAATATTAAAAGTTAATTACCATTTTAAGCATCATATTAATTAACACAAAACATAACCAAAAATATTCCCAAATGATTTCAGTTTTTATTTAACTGGCTGTGATTTAATGAGCTAAATCCCAAAGGTATTTTTGACGAAACGTAATTGTAATAGTTCTAATTTATTTATAAAATAATTAATCTCGAGCTTTAAATTTTTGTAAATGATTAATATTCTAAATTATTGCAACGTATTTTTGAACATATAGTTCTAAACATTATTTTCTGAGTATTGTTAATGAATTATGTTTGTTTTATTTTTAATAATAATTTATATGGTTGATACGTACTATTTGATATTTAACTTAACGGTTTGGTGGTTTATTTTACTTAGCTAAAGGACACTAAGGGTTAAATGTTAGTAAACACAATTAATATATTTCAATCCAATTAAATATCTATTCAATGATTTTTTTAAAATGTATATTTAATTGATCATTTTTGTAATACTAAGTTAAATACCTAGTCATGTACGTTTTAAAAATTCGTTTGCATAATGTGTTGAAGAGGACAAATATTAAAAATTATACTTGCTTGATTCGATATTTTACGTGTTGGTGTGATTGTTTTGTTAAATTTAATTTACAACTATCCAAAAGTATAGTAAAATATTTATTTATTCTATTTTAATGAATTTTGATTATTCGGCACTGCATATTCGTGTGATATATAAAATCTCTGATTAATTGTTATGTAAACAATTTACTACATTTGTACATTTGGTGTATTTGTCACTAAATATTTGTATTTTAATAAACACGCCTTTATCAGAATTACTATATTTTTTATATGTATCTACACATTGGTACATAAATTATATTATATAATTACT
The DNA here is from genome assembly GCF_001856785.1 of Myzus persicae. Taxonomy (NCBI): domain Eukaryota; kingdom Metazoa; phylum Arthropoda; class Insecta; order Hemiptera; family Aphididae; genus Myzus; species Myzus persicae. The sequence goes on along the minus strand of NW_019103067.1, from coordinate 103,133 downwards.
TTTAAATAATAATGGACCAAATATATTGTATTCACTTATAGATTTTAAGGAACCATAATTGTATAAATTTTGAATTGATAACAAATTATCTCAATCACAATTCATTGTTAAGTTACGTACCTACTTAGTTTAAGAGTTTGAATTAAAGTCGGCGAAAAAAATAATAACTAACTCAACCGTAGGTGTTAATTGAAGCAGGTCAACTATTATATTGTTTTTAAGACTGATCACATTAAAATTATATTATATTATATAAACTCATCGAGATCTCAGAAATAAGAAATTGTATAAAAATATGAAAGTAAAATAAAATACATAATATTATAGTATATTATAATATAACATTTTAGGTATATGGATATTTTAATGTTAAGTATGTAACTAAACCAACTGTTTGATGAATGCGTACCACGAAGATCGTTTCTTACAACGACGACGCCCCCGGACAGACTTTTAGTACCAGAAATTTGAGTATAGGACATCATTATCATTTTTAAATTAATCGTGTTTTGTAAGTTTACAGACAAATGACTCCTTGTCTGACTAGCTAGTCTTGTTCATCGAACTTTTGGTTGGCGCAAACGACCGCACCGCCGCAATTCTTTATTGGTACGCTTCTAGTTCTATACAAAGTCTACTAATCGATAAACTTCTCCGCTTGTGAACAAAAAAAAAAAATAACAATAAAAAAACCGAGCTTTTGTAAATAATTTACGTGCACCTCTATGTGTACACATCAATATGGCTATACTTTATAAGTCATAATTTATTATGTTACCTGTATTACTATTCTGTTCTGCGAACACGTATTTTGATCGCGTAGGGTAATTAAAAAAAATCGCGACTCCTGTACGTCTTGTAATTATAATTCAGAACACGGAACGTCATTAAGTCGTCGTTATGTGTGGGTAGTTCCGATTTTAAACGTTTAAAAGAATATTAATAGCTATATAATTATTGCGAGCGATGTTGTATTATGCGATTATGATTTCAACGCCGATTAATTTTCACCTTTTTGTTCACTATATAGTATATTATAGTATTATTATAGTAGTATTATTATAGTATATTATATATTATATAAAGCTTGAGATATCGAATTTAAACGCGTACAGAAAAACATGGTTTAGTTATATGCGTATACATATTACCTATATTATATCGTCGTAATCGTATTATTATAATTATTCGTAGGTACGGGCTTGGATTTTATATTATACAATATACAAACACCTCATACTAAAATGTCATTGTATTTATTTTTGTTTTTTAAAAAAATATATTTATATTAAATGCATTATTATATTGCTTAGAATTTTACACGAATAGATTTTATATAATATATTATGTATAAATATCGTACTTTAAGGGAAAAGAAACAAAACTCGCAAAAAACAACCCACTAAAATATTATACTGTTTTTTTTGTTTTTAAATTTTAAACTTCGAGTTGTTTTTATATATTATAATATTATATAATTGTATATCGATTTTGGTGTTTTTTTAAATCACAGACGAGTAGCTTACACTGTTATTTAGTTTTGGTACCTACCTATATTATATTATTATGTTTTTTTTTTGTTGGTATTTATATGAATACACTATTGTTTTGATTTGCAATGTGTTGTGAAATATACAGGGTATGTGTATACATTTTTCGGTGTTATTTCTAATTTTCCTTGTTTTCTTCCGGATTTTCCTCGCCGAATAAAAATTGTACCTATACTTTCGGAAGAGACGTGTGGAACGTACGCTGTCGCATTGTGCAACGATGGTTGATGTATATCATATCAAAATGTGTTTTGCAACAAAATAATATAATGTACCTACGCGTTTGTATAACGCCGCGTGGCATTGTCTCTGCCGCGACGAAGAGTCAACCGGGTGGTAACTATAAGGCCGGACACCTTTATCGTATAATTTACGGAATGGAAAAAAAAATAATACCGTCCGTGACCCTTGGATAGTCTCGGTCAACCACCGAGTCGGGGAATTACATTTGAATAAATTAACAAGAGACCATAACGCATGTTGTAGGTACCTTTAACACACGGCTCCATATTATTATTATGTTATATTGTATGCGTACATCGTTCGTTTTAAAATCGACTAGCACTTCGATTGACGAATTTGACGTAACAATAATGACGATGTCACGACGATAATTAATATATTATAATGAGTAGGTAATGGTGGAACGCGACGACCGAAACGCAGCGCGTAATATACTAAATAATAAATATTACACACTGCGCCGTCGCCGTCACTTCTCAGATATATTCTTACTTCTTAGGGAGGTTTTGCAGGTACTCTGGTACTATAGTATAAGTAAAATATATTGCAAGCATTCTACAAAAAAATAGGTACTATATGATATACTATGAGGTTTGGTAAACCGAGTCCTAAATTATTGGGTGAATATTATTTACCAGTAAATTGAGTCCGAGGTAAATTGAATAACAATATAATTAAATTTTTCGAATAATAATAGTTTATAAACATCGACTATATACATAAATAGAAAAAGTTTATATTCTACCAATCAATGATTGAGAAACGTCTATCATTTTATTGACATAGTCAAGGACATTCAAATATGAAATAGATACATAAAAATACGTAGCAAAAAGGTTATTAAAAATAAGAAAAAACAAAAGAAAAAGATTTCATAATTTAAATTTGTTAAACAATATTTCATATAAATATTTACCCTGCACATCAGTGTACATATTAAAAAATAGTAATAGAATAAATATCATTAATAATTATACCTATATGGGCCAATGGCTACTTAGTTATGATTTTTATTCATAAACATGAAACATCATGATTTAATATAATAATTAAAAAACAGTTGATACAACAAAAAGCACATTTTTTACCCCGCTTGTAAACAGAGTCATAGACAGTCCCAAGCCTGTACAAAAGTGAAAAGGAAAATGTGGTTTTTGGGGAATTCGGTTTACCATAAATCTTTTAAAACCTGAGACTCAGTGTACCGTAAAGAAGGTGTTTTGGACCTACTCTTTCGTTGGACAACGGTGTATAGCGGGGGTCGTCCAAACCGGAGGAATAAACCATTTTTTATGAGATTAATGATAATGATGTGAAAAATTAATAAAGGTACACCTGGAGGTGGTAGGTTGTGCGACGTGCGTGCATTTTTTGACAAGCCGTCGTTTTGCCAGCGTTAAACGATCGTAGCACGACATAATATTATTATAATATTATATTATGCAGACCGACGTCCGTAGTGTATATATAGGTGAGTGTATGCGTGTCTGTGTATAGGTACAATCTTAAATTGAAAAATAATCAAGACACAATTTAAACGAAATCCATATACTTATTGTGCATGATATATTGTAGAGGTAGTAGTACCCACTACCCTTCCTGCAGTTATCGAATAATGATTGTGTTCAAAATAATGATATGTTATAAAAGGATTACGTAGTAAAACATTCAATATTCAAATATTATCATAAATATAGTTATTGACTTGCTATAATAAGAGATGGTATAGGCTTCTATACAAAGAGTTACTAGTGCAAATAGTGATGGTATATTAATGATGATCATATTTAGGTTTTGCAAAGCATTCTTTGAATTTCGAGCAAGGTAAGAAACATTTTTTGGATTACTGTAACCAAATAATAGACGAAGCAGAACAGATTTTGTCTATCCGGTGGCTTAACTATATATTAGATATGTGAGTCTATTTCTTAATAGGCGAAAAAATGTTTGAGGGAACACGTTTTTTTTTATTTCGACGGTCTTGGGCAACCCACAAAATGTGCACATCGCAGCATTTCGAGGTGTTGTTAGAAAAACAAAAAATTGCATACGGCTGCCGGATTTTAAAAGTAGTGCGACACCGTTGTTCACAATATTAGACGTTTGGCTTATATTATGTCATTGTTATTCGATCATGATTCAAAAATATTGTTCGTCATAAATCATAATATTAATTTATGTTTTATACGCATCGTCCTCGTATCCGGGCCTGATAAAATGTCATCTGTCAAATGTCGTCTGACTGTATAAACACAACACTGTGTACGCAAATCGGCACTGGTCTGTTATCGAACCGTTAAAATGTTATCGCCCCGCCATTCGTAACCGTGTACAATTGGGACTTTTGTGATGTTTTTTTTGTTCAGATATTAAATAATATGATGTTAAGTAATGTAACGCTTAAAATCTGTTTATTCCAAACCTCTAGGACGGTATACAATAAAAAATACGTATGAAAACACGGAAGGAAATTGGGGAATAGACATTATGAACAAGGTCCATTTGATGGCGATTGAAGGTTCCTCGGGACCATTGAAACTACCAGAAAAAAGTTTAATACCAAAAATTATTGTACAAACACCAAAGCCAGATATTGAAGATAATAAAAAAAAAAATAAAATACATTGTTTTGTCACTTTTATGAACCAGATGTTATTTGTCATAAATAAATAATATCATAGCATAGTATCATATATTCATATCACAAAGATAATACTTTCATATTTAGAAAATTATGTGAAATATTGAATGTTTAAAACCACAATATAGGAATCAATTTATTAAGAACAGCGAGAACGTACCCGATAGTAACACGTGTATATAGGTACGTCGCCGCCGCGAGTAGGATCTTATGACGTCACACGTTATTTTAAAGACGTGGTAATTCTAAAACTATTCAACGCAGAAAAATATTATTGGTGTAATTTTTTTTGTCAGATTTTTTGTGATTTTTTAAATACATGTCAATTTTGAGTGTTTTTTGGTCCTTTAACAATTTACATCAATATGTAATTATTGCAATTTTATGCATGTATGTAACCGTGTAAGTGTATGCATATACGAATGTAAGTAAAATACTAAGGTCCAGAGGGCTATATAAAACGAGAAATTAATGATATTGTTTATTATTATACAGGATTGATAATAAATAGGAATTTTACTGTAATATGGTCATATTGTATAATATTGTTCCGATTATAGCGATCAATATCCATCCTGTAATATATGATTCTTATTTAATATTGGTCACAATTTTTACAGTCCTGACTCTTGAAGATTATCCTAATTAATACTGTTTCTGACTGAGTATTCCGAAAATTTGTTTCACTGATTCATGTCATCTTGGTTTTTAAAATTCTTGAAAATATCATAAATGTATTATCATTCCGAGAAAATACTAATCCAGCATAAGTAACATTCCTAAATTATAATTTATAACATACTTTAGAAATATTGTTCTTCTCGAACTTTTAAGATAACCTTCCAGACAAATATTTTCCCTAAGAATATCGATCCCTGTAATTATTTTCCTGGTTTACATACCTATAACATGTCTGATAATACCTCGGTATATAATTATAATAAATTATAAATATAAGTTAGTGGGTAGGTATATAGAATAAAAATAAAATATGATATGAGGCGTTAATTAGGTAGGTATTGACATCATATTTTTTCATTTAGGTATTTACAATTTATTATTGTGATGTGTGGTCGATAGATGTAATTTACTCTGATTCGTCGTCTAATAAAATCTCATCAAGAGATGGAACTGTCAACCGCAGTGCACCATCATGACAATTATTTATCGTTGTGATCAATAATATGCAGTATGCTTAATGTTTGATTACTTACGTTTCAGTGCGATACACAAAAATTCATGATCGATTGTCGTATACGAATTGCGAGTACACGTGGCGGGACGATAAAAACATGTTCAAAACTAGTGGTTATGGTAGACACAACAGTTTCTATGTAAAATCTTCTCTGACAAACATGCATATAATAATATGTATAAAATGTAATATGTTTTGCTTATCTATTTGTGCGTAACATTTCTTATCCTGTACTTCCGGGCCCTAATGAAGAACGTGTTATCTGTGGCGAATGTGGTAGGCACCACGACACTATATTTTATCACATTGTCACGTGCTTAGACTCCAGTAGAACATCAACTATATTATAATAATATGTACCAGCAAGTGCTCCGAAAGATAAAATACAACCCGGGGGCCTTGGGCCGGGACAATGTCTAAATGTTTTATCATATACTGATAAAGTGATAGCTGGTAAGCTTAAAAAAATATTTTATTCTGCAGTATTATTTTATAAACTATTTATCATGGACATATGGTATGCCATATGCGTGATATAAATTACATACGCAGTCATACAGACGTACTAATGTAGGTATAAAAAAATCACAAGGCTCGCTATGGTTCCACATTATAGTATCTTTGGTTTGAAATTGTTTTATATATATGTAATGGTTTCACGACGGTATTTTTGGTTTTAAATTATTATCTGTATACTTATTACACCCTCGGCAACATGGGCTGTTGGGTATCTGGAAGTTTACGATTGGAACACATGTTTTTTTTTTATGTAAGGCAAGTATTTGTCGCCAACAACCAAGGTGGTCACCCATCTGAGGGACAGCTATGCTGGACGATGCTTGACCTCAGCATACGTTAGTGACTGCGGCCAAACCCCGCCTACACTTATAAGGAGCTATATATTTTCATGTAAGTGTCAGTATAAACATTAAATATTAAATAAATTAAAATTAAAAATTATTGTGATTAGTATAGTAAAATTTAATTGTTTATAACAATTTAGAGTTATAATAACTTAAAATTAAAATATAGTTTAGAAATAATCTTAAATTTCTTGATTACCTATCTATGACGACCTATACATATAATAACATAATATATTAAACAGTGTGTATAAACTATATCAGTGTTAATACACAGGAGGAAAATGAAAAGTACATTTCTACTTTTTTAGAGAAAAATGGTCTCGCCTCTTGGACGGCCGAATATAGCCACACAATTAACATTAATTTAACTTTAAAAAAATCGCATCATCCTACACAGCCTACAAGTGTTTCAAATACCTAGGTCTTTCACATCACATTCATTGAATATTTGAGTCTTCATTTTTATATATTAAACTATAACCAAACCTAACCTAACTTTTTTTTTATAATTAAAATATGAAAACCCTTAAAGATATGGCATTTTCGACTAGCATTTATAAAAATATTTTTTAGACATGTTATTATTTTATAACTTTTTTTGTGCTATTTTATTGGCATTTAAAGTTTTTGATTTATTCCAGCAGGTAAGGATACTATGTATAATATCATAGTTATGTCGTTTTAATGTTTTTCCGTAGTCAATTACTTTGCAATTTAATATAAGATTCCTCATTAGTTGTTCTTACAGCAATTGAGATGTATCCAAAATACGAAGTCGCTATTTTTTCAAAGATTTTTGTGTTAAAATTATTTTTATTTTTCATGTTTATTTATTGATTTTTATAAGTAATATTGCTTCATAATTCATAAATCATCATATTACAAGATTGATATTTAAAAAAAATAATATGTCACTTTTAAAGAAATGTTAATTTTTCAAACTTTCTTTCATTTAATAAAAGTTTGTATGTACACGAGCTTAACTTTATCTCGTTTTGAAGCTTACACTGTCAATGCGGGAGATTACCTAACTTTATTGGTGTTAAGTGTTAACCTGCATTTTCCGCGGGGAAACTGGGCAATTATACAGTTGAAATACGGGACGTCGGCCGTTCCTGGGCTAGGTGTAATCCTGACCAAGTGTAGGTACTTCGGTGACGAAACGATAGGTTTGCTCACACCGAGTTGCACCAGGGCTAAAGTAAAAATAATAATAATAATAACTATGCATTTAAACAATGCATAACATTGTTGACATTTAAACAATTTTACATTGTTAACAATGACACGTCTTATGTAATATTTCGTTGGACGTCGGATTTACCACAATAATATTACACTATTATAATTTATTGTAACCTCTACACGTGGCGGTGTGTGTTTCGAACATTCACAGTAATATTATGTATTCTGTTTGATTCGTCGTATTAATATATTGTGGTACCTTATACCTGAAGCATAGTGAAATGCCTTATTACGTAGTACCTTCCTGCTGTACATACTCGTATACGTTTGTCGAACACAATGGCATTTCGATTCGGCGCCGGTGTTTTTTAATTACGATAAATAAAACAATATAATATTATGCGCCTGCCAGTATGCCGCGAGTAAAATATGCAAATCAGCAGTGACCAATGCCGGTGGTGGTGGTGGTGGTGACTGGTGGTGCGGCGTTCGAGGCACTCGGAAATCGGAATCCCCCATCCATACCCACGTGTATAGGCCTATAAAATAATCATAATATGATATCGCATATGCCTACAAATATTGGATGCAATGATACTGGATAGGTACCTATAATATAGTATATACATATTATGTGGGTACACTGGCAACGAAATTATTTGTACCGAATATTTTCGTTGCTGCCGCCAGTAATCCGCAGGTTAGGGGCACCTAACTAGGTATATTTTATATCATATGATATTATGTATGATGTATATAACTACACAAAGGGTTGTTTAATGGTAATTTATGGCTGTCGTTTAATGAAAATATAAATTCGTATTCATTTTTTGTTTGTAAACTATTGTTAAAAGTAATTTATTTAAAACAATTTACTTAACTCTGAGTTATTGGAAATATTGCTGATGACTTTTTATATGATAATTGTGCACTATCCAAACGCCGTATTGCACTGAGTTGTTCCCACTCTTAGGAACTTTTTATATGAGGTAAATTTATTTATATTATTTCACATCAATATTTTCCTGATATTATTATTGCAGTATAATATTATAGTTATATCATAAATCATAGTATATATTATTTTAGTTACATATTATGTCAACCTGTCTGGCCTTCCTTACTATTTTCTTAAATATTGTACCTGTGCTGATCAGTTTATTTGAGCTGTCCAAAATCATTTAAAATCCTATTTTATCACCACACGTTGTTGATTTAACAATATGCTCTTTTCAATATTAATATCTCATAATCCTTAATGAGTTCCATTAATGATTTAATTTATTTACTAATCCATTCCAAATAGGTCTATTATATTGGCACCACAATATTCAAAAATCCGAAAAAACATTCCAAATGCATGTTTACAATTTGCATATAATTAGTAGTACTTATACCTCCTCGAACTATAGGTAGGTACAACATGTGCAACTAAAACCATTTTTGTTTTATCTTACATAATTTATTTGAAAATATAATTGAGTTTTATCTCAACGTTCAATCATCTATGTGCAAAAGAAGTTTTTTAAAAAACAAATTTTGTACTTAGTATTTACTAATTCGTTATGATCTTCAAATCATTAAAAATCCGATATCTATTGTGGTTAGGTTAGACATGTGGTGTAGAATTTATTCGATTTTAGATGGTTAGACATACAAATATAAATATGAAATAAATATCTATGTATAGTAAAATAATAAAATGAATACAACAACTCACGTGACGAAAGCTTAGAAAATACTGTTTGATATTGCACTATACCTCCTACTATAGCTATATGTATTATAGTGGCAGTACACATACAGTCTATATTGTGCATACATATAGCTTCTATATAGTTACCTAACTTAACCATCGAAAATAATAATAATATTATTATTATTATTAGACTTCTATAATATTATTATAGGTCATCGCTTTGAAGTGGAAAACTAGAGGAAACGTACCCATTTGACGTTAACATATCGTAACAGGACGAAATAAAAAAGATCCTGCAGTAGGTATAGGTAGATATCTACCTATGCTGTTGTATACTCTTATACTGTTGTACTAGACCAGTGTTTCCCAACCTTTTTACTACCACGGACTACTTCGATAATATTTTATAAGTTGCGGACCACCTCAATTTTACAAAGACTAGGAAGACCTATTTTTTGCTCATTTACAAGAATACACAAAATTAATAAATCGACTAGGTATTTAAATACATGTTGTAAATACCTATGTATAGGTGAATTTATTTTTAAATATGTTTCACCTTCTGCTTCGTGTGATACATTTTAGTTTTTTTTTTAAATTGATCTTTAGCTTCACCGACAGCGGGCATTAACTTTACTTTAGAGTTTAGATTTAATTCCAAGTGCACAATAATATTATCGGACTAGATTTCGTGTTCAGAAACCATAATTTTACTTCAACAGTTGTACAGATGTAACAGTATATTATATTAAATTAAACACACAATATATAATATATATGTTACTGGTAATGTTAGCATTTGGATAAGGTCGACATTAGCTGGATAATACAATATTAGCCAACTGTTAACATTACCAGCCATGGATATTATTAAATGTTGGTTAATGTTAACATTAACCGGATAATATGATATCATCCAAGAACTTTTGAATAATGTCTCAACAACCATAAAAATTTATAAAATCATTTTAAATGATTAACAATATTCAATATATTTAACACACGATTAGTAATTAGTTATTACCATAAAATGCGAAAATGGTTAATATGAGATTATTTTTTATTTTTAATAATCTAACCTACTAAAATACTAAATACTAATACAAGGTTAAATTGTATTTTATATTTTAAATTATTTCTTGAAATATTATTTTAAGTATAGAATTAAAGTGTTAATGGGCTATCCTTTATTATAACATGGCATGTTTCCATGACATTTTGAACTGCACAAAATGCTAGATGCTTTACATTTACATAGATTGGTGTTACATTTCCCCTTACATGAATACCTTTTGTATCCTTGGCCACCACCGTCTGACATTCAACTCGCAATTTCCCTCAATGATTTTCCTGTATGTACCACCTCGCCAAACTATATTGAAGACCACGGACAAACACCAAACTCATTTATGGTGTATAACTGCGGCAGAGTACCATATTTATTTGCCAAGCTTATAAAATTACCTATCACCATTAGACACAACTGCAAGTATAATATTTCTCGGGTCTGCTCGTCCTCTGTCGACATCCGATAAAGAGACGCTCACACTGTCTCCAATGTTGGCTGGAGGAAACTTATGGATAGACCTACATTTTATACTCGGTTATAAGTTAATTAAGATATTATACTCTATCAGTCCAACGCACGCTTTATTGTATAGAATGCTAATAACGCTATTTAATATATAACTTTTAACATTATCCAATATTGACTGGTTTAAGTTAAAATTATCCGGATAATGTTGATATTTCATGTTTATAAACGAAAAATTACACATTAGCCAAAACGGATGGCTAATGTCGACTTTATCCAAATGTTAAAATTATACCCGTAACGCATATATATGCGTATACAGATACATTTGAACTAAATAATATCGCAATATCCTTTGTTGTCCAACATATGAAGTGAATCTAGTGTTGTAGGTATACAGATATGTATAATATATATATTGTATATATTTGTGAACTGCATTAGTACTTGGTTAAATAAATTGCGGTCAATGCCGTCGTTCGAGGCAAATATCATAATTACGTCGTATTATAGTACGATCAACAGGTCCTGATATGCAGTATTATAAACTGTGGGTTGGTAAGTAAATAGGTAATATAGGAAATAGGTATACCTACATAAAAAAAAACAGTCGGGTGATGGCTCGTTTCCGGTCAAAACGACCCTTTTCCGATAAGATTGATTTTCTTAATTTTTCGTAGTTAATAATGGTAATTGACATAACTATTATCGAAATATCGTATGTACCTATAATAATCGTAAATATTAGTGGGTACCTAACCTATATTATCTACAATATAGATAAATAACTATGTCGTAACTCGTTACCGTTTTATATTAATAGGTATTTATGTATTGTCTGTAGGTATACGAATACTGTAAACATCTACTTCGTGATGGCTCTGTGTATACCTATTACATTGAATATCGTGACAAGGTTATCATCATCATTTGCGACCACCAATGTATACTTTTTGACTGCCCTAATCTGCTAGTCCCTTCGTTTCCAGGCTACAACCCTCTCCTTGCCCTTCGATTTTATTAACCTTCCAGTCGACGACAGCATTAGTCGTATCGTATACGTCTTATAATTTCGCAATTCGACAGCACGGTTTCCGTTTTTTACTTTCTCGTTCGAAATGTCTCAATTTTCACGTCTCTCTCGTATGTACCTACTACCTACACATACTGCACAGTGTACGAGTACACTGTAATAATATAAGCTAATTGGACCAACACTAATGGTCATTACATATTCATCTGTAAATTTGTTCTTGTTATCGTGTATAATACACTAATAAAGGATACTTTATATTCTTAAGATAGAATATGCGGCACGCTACAATTAATAATGCCGCGATTGTATATTAATATTATTATTTAAAACGTATGCCGTCGACTTATACTTATATACAACCATTGATTATACAATTTAATGCTATATATAATATATATGTTTAATAATATAATCGATATAATTTATACAGTGCACACACATTATATTATATTCATTATACATACATGACTAAACTTTGTCCGCGTAAAAAAGGCATTGACCGGATGGCGTGCTGCTCAGTGGTGCAACCAACTAAGTATGAGGTTTATGGGCGCAACCTGCAGAAATGTGTAAGGGGAGGAAGTGTTACAGATAATTTGTGTGATGGGGCGAACGCTACAAAACGTTCTTTAAAGATATGTTATAATTTTTATTATCAGCGAGAAACGATCATAAAATCGTCATTAGTTTATTATGCTTGGCCATAACATAATATTCTTAAGAAATTATTTTATACGGCTCGAAGGCCTAGAGGGATCTACAGTACTCCAGACACAGGGACCCCCTATAAGGTGTTTATGAATAAAGTACTTTTGTAAATTATATTGCATATAAATATATAATATCATATTACCATTGATCATACATAATAATAATTAATAATCAATGATAATACTTATTCATTATTACTATATATTATATAGGCTGTACCCGTTGCATGTTTTTGTAATGAATTTAGTGTTGTTTTCACTTTTCCAAATTTCGACCAAATAATATACCTACTTAAAAACCTGCGGAACTTATCGACCCAACGGCCAATCAATACCATACAATATAATACGCATGTAGTCAGTCAGTCGCGTGTTGAGCTCATATTATTGTCATAAATATACACGCTCGAGTACAGTGGTCTACCGTATATTTGCTCGTTTTGTAAACACATAATATAATTTTCAAAGATTGTACATTTGTACTATAATCATTGTAATATTCTAGGCCAGATATGTAATATAGTATGTATTATAATTGACTAAGTAAGATTTATTGTAATTTAATAATATTACAAATTAATAACAATAATAATATTTAAATAAAATATGCATAAAATGGTATGTCTCCTTTTTCAAAAGTCATGGTTTATGGAGCAGACAAGAGTTCGCGTGGTACCCTTGTGGCTTGTTTACATGGTGTAATTTAAAATTTAAATATAGTTACAATTATAAATTTCAAAAATACCAAATAGAAAATGAGTCATTAAAATTAAAGATAGCTCAAAACAAACAATCTAATAAAAAACAATTTTGACTCTATTAAATTATATTAAATTATTAATATTAAAAAAAGAAAACACTATAAAATAATATGCAAATTATAATGAAAATACATTCAAGACATAGATTTTTATAAATGGTAAATGTCTTATATTATAATTAACTTAACTTTTATTTAAACTAGCTGTATTATATTATGCATTTATGCGTAATATTGGATAATCGCTAATGGCGAAAGAATGACCGTTCTCAGCATAAAACGATTGTCGAGTAAACGGTATTATTAATTATTATTATACAATACGAATCGCCTATGTACTATGAATAGCAATTTTGTTTCCAATGATGATGGGAGGGGGAGGGCTTGAACACATTAAAGACCCTCCCTCCAGCCCATATGTGCGCCTCACTGATAAAACCTTTTCTTTTGTGTAGAACGATTTAGTTTTTCAATATACGACAAGTACATATAACATTACGAATATTTATAGGATTTTGCATCCTAGGTAGGTATTGCATAAAACCGATGTAGGTACTATAGGTATAAAATAAGGGTTGGTTTGAAAACCGAGTGACATTAGGGTTGAGAAAGTGATGCCTACGCTTCGAATTTTAAATTATATACTTACCTATAGACTATATGTCTATATTATAAATTATAAATGTATACATGCGGAATGAGTTGTTCGAAATAAACCAATTTGTTCATTGTTTGCCAATAAAACGTCCTAGGGCTGTGCGTAAGCCGTCATTATAGGCTTGTAGAAAATACTTAGGGAATTATTATTGCACCTGTTTTGTTAGTAAATAAAAATCCAAATTTAGTTATTACTATCATATAAAAACTTATAAGCTGTAACTCGTAGTCCGTAGGTACTTATCTTCGGCGTATATAATATATATATATATATATATATGCAATATCATAAATTATGTTGTAAACTTGAGATGATTTAATAATGCAACTCACGTTAATGACATTGTTACATTTTGTGTACATTTCGAATTGAAGTAGACAGGTAAAACGTACTCGTTTGCGTATTAATAATTTTTTACGCTGAACGAATATAAAATTAAAATATAAATATATAATTTCAAATTAACGTTTTAAATTTCAATATAACAAACCTGACAGATGTAACGACTCCCCGTCAAAATTAAGCCGGTTCTACAATTCTTGCACATATTTAATATTATTATATTTAATATTAATTATAACATTTACATAATAAATTTAAATATTTATCTATCAATTTCCGTCAACCAAACGCTTTAATAGTCCAACCATTAAAATATAATACAGGTGAAGTTTGGTACAGTATATTATCAACACTACACCAATAATATATTATAATTGTGTTCATAAACTATAATCTAATAACAATATTGCTTTCGAAGTTGCTCATAGGTATTGGTACTAATGGTACTCCACCATGACCATATGAGTATAATATATTTATGTACCCTACAAGTATATTAACCCGTTGCCTTTATAAAAATTAAAGTAAATGAAAATAACTATAGGAATTTTAATCACGATTAAGGAATTTTGAACGAGCATGGGGCGGAATCCTGTTTTTGCATAAAATAATTAAAAGCAGATGCAGGTCACTTTTCGGTCGTTTTTGTCATTAAATTCTTTTTAATTTTTTTATTTGAAAATAACACGTGTAGTATATAAAATGAGAAGATTTTATTATGCCACTGTGATTATACTAATATTTCATAGATTACTCTAAAATAAACATATTATGTTAAATTGTTATTCGACTGTTATATAACTATATAAGTAGTCTATAGTGTTTAGTGATTATTATATTAATTATTATTTATTGTATACTATAAAGACTATAAATTCGGCAGAATCTTTAAAATTTGATCTCATGTAAATATTGCTGGTGATTAAGTACAGTTTTTATATGCGTCAGTATAGTCGTTACGCACAAATTTTGCCACGCAAAATTTTAAAGGCCCTGAAAAAATTATATATTTATAAATAATATAATCATTCCAAGATTAAACTAATCGCCTGCCTTCCTCCATTCATCACCATACCATCAATCCGATTGCTTATTATATTGTCTATAATCTAAAAGGCAAATCTACAGACATAATATGCTCATTATTGTAATTCTTAATAAGTATTATTATATAAATGTATTAGCATTTAGCATGCAGCATTTTTTATGACATTGTCAGCTATCATGTAAACATTTTTTAGCATTATAACTAGGGTTCGGGACTTCTTGCACTTAAGATTATCGAAATATGCATGGAAATATGCAGTCAAAATCGTCAAAATATGCTTTAAAATATGCAGCTAATTTTGTATTTTGTTTTTAAAAAACGCATAAGGTATATTGTAAATTATTATTATAAAAATGAAAATTTAAAAATTAGGTAGGTATTAATATAATAAAAATGTTTTTTACACGGGTTACTCATCTCCATCTGTATCAACCCAGGATTCATAAGGTTTTACCACAAATATACAATTGTCGATATTGTCGATAAAAAGGTTGATTATTAAGCGATAAAGAGACTATCATCGTAAACAGACGTACGTTTTAGATACGAAAGACTACGACCATCCAATCATGATTTTTTCCGACAATTTTACATTTATAAAAATATAAAAATGTGAAATATGCCCAAATATGTTAAAAATTTCACAAATATGTGCTTTTCTTAAAATATGACGAAATATGCAAAAATATGCAAATTCAAACTTAGTATTTAATTTCGTCATTTCATAAAACACATTTATAACTCACTTAGAATAGACTACGACCACTACAAAAATACATGCAAATGCAAGAAGTCCCGAACCCTAATTATAACATAATATTAACGATGTATCATATATATTATATATATATATGCCATCATGGTAACTTCTTAATACTTCCTTTACATTGTGTGTAATCATAACAATATATTTATATATTATAAGGCCTTAATAATACTATTACATTTCAACGAGTTCGTTTCGTTCTGTCGAAAACAGGTGAAATCGATTATAGTAAATTATTCGCGATTCATTTGTTGTGTACATCTCGATCGTGTATCCATGTTATATCATATATTATATATTATATGGTCGCAGTGTAGTCGTTTTCATTATTTCTGTCAATATTCACGATTTGAAGTTTTCGTTGTTTGTTCAACAGTTATTAAGGAGATTAATGAACTATAAAATGGTGGACGTTATACATTATATATTACACGTATATACTATGTATTTTATAGGTACCTACTATATAATATATATAATATCGAGTGGACCGTCGTATAACAAGCGTTTCATATATATTGTTAAAATATTAATATCCATTATAAACGATTTTTATACACCGCCATTTTATTATTTTATTTCCAGTATAGTAGTTTCACATAATACGAAAACCATTTAGTATAATATAGTTTAATTTGTTTACGGTATACATAATATATGAAATAAGTATGACAAATAGTATAATATGTAGGTGCGTTAATAATATATATATATTTACATAATTATCATCTCTATTAAATATTTATATATGTATATTGTGCAGGTTAAGCTATACACATATTATACCGTTTATCAGTACATATAGCCGTTATACAGGTAAATAATAGATACTGATACATATGATATTATTGTAATTTATAGGTAATATTTTTTTGATAAGTACCTAATCACATAGACCGTTATGTAAGTTAGAGGGTTTTTTGTATAGTTGGTTACACAACGAAGAATGGATTCCCAATTACCGATTTGGTTCCCAGCAAGGTTAACTAAAAAATGTTTGGGGTTGAGGCCCAACATTTTCTAATATAGATACTGGACACCCATAATTTTTAAGTTCAAAATATAAAAACTCTTTATTCCTGTAATTACTGCCTTAACGAAAATATAAAATTATTCTTAATTATTTAATAATCAATAAACAATTATTATATTCACAGCTAAAATTGTTTTTTTTTTTGGGGGGGGGGGGGGGTTCCGGACCCCTGGGCTCTGAATCTTCCGCTGTTACGGCCATGGTTCCAGGTAGTGTATATTAGTATATTACATTTAATAAATATATATATATACACAAATTGGTTGCTACAGGTGGTTTACTAGTAACATACGAATTGGCTCCAATGAAAATTCATTTTAATAATAGAACTATGTCAAAATAAATTTTTATACATGTTTGAAAAATAATTGTTTATTATATACATGAAACCAACTCATCCAGCGGTTCCCAAACTGTGCACCGCGGTGCCCTATTGGCACCGAGAGCATTTTCTAAGGGCACCCATTTCTACGGTCTATACGGTTCTGTCTTTCATGTTATTCACATTAGGGCATTGTGGCTAAATTGGTTCCAAAAAAAGGCACCGCGGAAAAAAAATTTGGGTACCGCTGAACTATTTAGTATCTATATTCTATGTATAACGTATATAGCGAAGTTATAAGTATTGACTAATGAGCTAAATTCGTTATTTTTTAACTTTAAGTAATGCAATTAAAACCGATTTATAATAATAGTCTAAACAAATATAAAATAGATCGAAATTAATTAAGACAAGAAATTTAAAAAAAATGGGATATAGCCATATAGGTCAGCATTTACAATATACATTTTTTACTACTTGGTTATCTTTTTCAGTTAAATATTCGGACGGGTGGAATAAAATTCCGAATTAAGTTTCCGTCAAATAATTTGTGGTGGAAAATCACAGTTCAACAGGATCTCAGTATTAACAATTTTAGTTATTACCTATACGTGCATATCGGAACCAATTCGAGTAGTGGTATAATAACGACGTATAATTATTATCGGGAATCAATTCGTACACCTTATTTTGTCCAAGGAACCAATTCCGTATTTCCCGTTTCCACATCGCTTACTCGCATGCCGTAATGACCTGGGAGTTCATGTGTTTTTTTTCTAGAAGGCACTTGCTATACGCATATTACAATAGTACCTACACGGCTACACGTTTAATATCAGTTACCTACCTTAAGAGAAGATGATTCAAAAGTAAAACAATTATATTATACACTGCATGGTCATAGGCTCAAATCACCCAAAAATATTACGGGGGCTTAAGCTCCCAATACATTTTAGAGGAATGAAAACTATGGGAATTTCCCACCATACTCCTCATTAATTGATGGTCCTCCTTATATCCGTAGTATTTAAATAACTCGTATATAGGTAGTTGTATTCAAAATACATTTAACATTTTTAAGTAGTTATTTGGAAAATACACTGAATACTAAATACTTTATATGTTGGTTATGTAAGAATATTAAATATTTTTAATTATTCTTAAAAAAATATCTCATGTGTGGAAAACTATCTAAAAATTAAACAGTAATTTATAAATTATAAGTATAATTTATAAGATATAGATGCATATCAAAATTATTTTTTTATATTATTATATTCTAATAACCGTTATTGGCGTTATTAGTTTATTTGCCCATTTCAATTTGTGCTATACTGACATAAGTATAATATTAAAATTAATTAATCTATAAAAAATAAAAATTATTATTATTATTATTTTAATAGACATATATAATATAATATTTATTGCCTTGAGTATTATAATCAAGTATATACATGATAGTTGTGGCCATTTTTGGTGGAAACAAATAAACCATCAAATGTAAGTAAATAATTATTAGGTATGAGTTACGGCCTGTTTCCAAGGCTTTTTTTCGGTCAATTGCAGCGGTGAGGTACCCAATCCGATCCTGATTACACTTATCTATTGAAAAGGATGTATATTATATTTATATATCATGTTCAACACGACTTCGGTATAAAGTGTGAGGTATCATAATAAAGTATAATAAATGCCATACCTACATTTAGTAAAATGCCATAGCTCAAATGCAATTAGACCTGATCTGCTGCAGGTGGATTTTATTATTTTTCAACTTCGTGACATGAGTGATGGCTACAGTACTGCAACAAGAAACAAATTAATACCTCCGTGTGCGGTGTACCGATATATTATGTTTTATTTAGTAATACACGATATCCAGCAAAAACATCGGCTTTAAAAACGAATACAATATCGCCCAATAATATTAATTAGTCGTAACCATAGAGTATTACTCTATGGTCGTAACAGTAATTAGTAATAAAGTTATAATGTATACCCATGTAATTATCGTGTCTAACTATATCTATGTATTATATCGCTTGCGCAAAAATACAATAAAACTTTTGTCGCGTATGATGTTACGTAACCATAATATAAAATGTGATATTCGATGCGGACAATAATTTTTATAACGTTATGGTTTACTTCGGTGCATTCGTATACATTATTGGCAATCGATATAACGACGTTGTTTGGATGGACGTAATACGTACCACTGTCAACTGCCGGCGATCAAATCGGTTGTGTGCATATCTAGGTAGTTATAATAATATTATGTAATACTATTATGTATATAGTGTATAGTTGTATAGATAGTACTTACGCGCGTGTCCGCAACTTTGTCGCTTCTCATAATCGGTATAAAGGAGTATAGAAACACCGCCGGGAAGATGTTTTTTTAAAAAAAGCAAAAAGAAAACCGACGTGTGTGCACTTGAGTTTTCTACGGGTCACGACACGCACACTCACACCTGTACGCAGGCGGATATATTGTAATATATCAATGTTACATTGTTATCATATTATATGTTTATCGGTCGCGATCGCATCGGTGGATCGTTTGTCGTCTCGAAAAAAAACCACTGCAGTACAATAATATATTATTATATAACCACTAGCTGCATATTATGTACCCATATTTAATATATACGAGAAGATAATAAGACTTATAATAGCAGCCACCAATATAAATGATAATAGTTATGATAGTTAGGTATATTATATATTGCATTTTTACACATTTCCTATTATTTATACTTGTAAAGTCGTTTAGACGTCTGCGGTGCACCATAAATATATATATATGCACAAACAACAACTTTCTGTAGTGAATCGGTGCATTAAGTAGGTGCCTTTACAATTATTATTACCGTGTATATAGGTACATTTATGGCAGCACTATTGGTGGAGTTCGTGTGCATAATATAATACAAAATGTATACCTATATGTATGATGTGCATACGCTTTACATTGTACCTACCGTTATATTATTATGTAGATACGATGGTGGTGCGCATTATATTATAGAATATTGCATATTATAATAAATTAAATCGCGGTTATATTGTACAGTGTTTGCCGTGTGATAAACGAACTTGTATACAATAACATATTTATAGGTACATAGACTATGCGAATACTATTCCGAGCTCGATGACGTGCTCGCAGATGATGAAAATCGCGTGGCGTTGACTTGGCTAAGAGATCTATTTAGGTAAGTACGTCATATCCTCCGTTCGACTATCAACCCGTTTCGATCTAACCAATGAATGATTTATTTTTTATTGACATTTTTACACTATACTCGCATTTGCCATTTGGGTGTTCATATAATCATATGCTGTGTTGCAATGTCGTATTGACAATTACAAATCCATCGATACGATAATCAATATTATATACATTAGTTATTACGACCGTATATTGCGATTTACGACACTTATATAATAATAAATACCGTAATTTATTATAATATTGCTGCGAACGAATTACAGCGTATTCACAATAGACATCGAGTACCTTAAAGATTATTTCGTTTTCTATGACTATTATTATTTAATATTATTATTCTAAATAAAGTCACAATAATCATAATATTTCAACAAATATATCGAGGGTGAATAATTATTAGCTTATATACATTGTATAGTACCTAAGTAAGACAGTTAACTTTTATAAAATGTCCATCATAATATGATATTGAGCGATATAAGCTGCTTATAGTATCCTTTCCCTCAAGAACAAGGGTAAATCGGTATTATAATTGGTACTCGTTTTAACGTGCAATACATCGATCTACTATGCACAAATCAAAACTTAAAGAAGTATTGACAAACACTAAAACACGAATGCAGATAAAAATAACAAACAATATATTATGTGTCATTTAGATGTAAAAAAAAAAAAAAAAATTATGCTAAACATAGTACTCAATCCTGCAGCAAACATATTTTTTACGGACACAGATTTAAATGGTAAATGTCACAATGTATAACAAGTAACCTATCATTTTTTTTTAAATTATGGAACTGGTATTGTTTTGATATCATAATATTATGGCATATCAATAAACCAAGCAACTCAATGAACAAACAGATCCAAATACACGAATGTTGATTGGTATCATCGTTGTCATGATATTACGTGTATAAGGATAGTTGAACATTATTCATCAACCAGTTGAAACCAACAATGATAATAATTTGTAAGATTTAAAAAACGATAATGATTTAGTCGCAAAAACCTACGGAAATCGAGTACATGGGCCCATGTGGCGTTTGAACTCACAACTCTAGTATAGTAGAACTAAGGATGTTTATTGTTCCAAACCGAAACACTTAAATCCTTATGCCTGTAATTATTAAAAATGAAGTCAAAGTTTGAACAATTATTCTTAGTGCATGATGAATGAAGAACGTATAAATCTTTAAATCAAAACCGCTATATTATAAGAATGATGAGGAACCTTGTAATAAATTAACAAGAATTTTACACAACAAAAAACATTTTATTCTCATTTATAGAAAAAAATTTGTTTTTTACGAAAGTGGAAATTGGTTAATATCATTTGATAGAAAATAGGACCGTTCAAAAGTACATTAATTTGATCAAAACGTTTAACGATGGTGATGTTTTTGTTATCAGAAAAATATTATATGTCTTTTGCTTTACTGTAATATAATATATAGTTGTATGTTGTAGGTATTAAAAAAAAAAATCATTAGTTAGATCTTAGATACCAATTTTTTTACCGACCGTAGTTCAAATTTTCTCAGAATCTAAAAATAATTTTAATTTACGGATTAGTGGTACATAGAATTTTATTTTGGCGGAAACTGAAATTGGCCAATATTTCATTTGGTGGAAAATTGAAAGGTTTATTTATTTAGTGGAAACATGTTATGACCGTGATATTATTGCTATCAGAAAACAATATGCCTTCTGTTTTCTATAACGTTTTGTTCGTTTCATATCTATAATCTGAACATACACCGACTCCATTATTATTGTTATTGGAGGGTCATTATATTTGTTGTGTTCCAAAAGGGCTGCTTCCGGTGAGATAATGTCTATAGAGATACAATCGCCGATGTTTTATTGTCGCAAAATCACATAATGCAATAATAATAAATAACCATCAACGTTGGATTCTGTATCGACACTTGCCTCTGTATTATAATATACTCAGCGTTATGAATACATAGGGCCCGGAAGTTCGTGCACTAAAAATTAGGTATTTATTCCAAAATAATGTGTTCGTGAAAAAAAATTGTATAGAAACATATTATTGTGTTGTGTACAATATAGTATTACAATAATCATTATATTATGGTAAACAATGTTCTACAATCCAAGTATTAGTGGCAGATTTAGACATTTTTGAACTATTAAGAGAACGTCGTACTCACATAATATTATGTTGTATTTATCTTATACTAACGCATAATATAACAAAATGTTCGTCCAGCAGTTTTAATTTTATGTTGTTACTTGTTAGCTTAAATATAAGTGTGAATTGACCATTATTAAACTTAAATGTAAGAACATTATCTGTACTCTCTTGTTGGTTTTTTATGATACTTTAATTTTTAAGTGAATTATGAGCATTTTCAAATATTGAATATGTAGAACATATACTCATAATAACTCACTTGAAAATAAAAAAAAACTTAAAACCAAAGAGAGAATAAAGAAAAAAGCAATATTTTTACATTTAAGTTTAAAAATGGTCCATTCACTCTAATATTTAAGCTAACAACACAACATTTGAACTTCTGGAGGCTGGACGTACATTTTGATATTTAATGTGTTGGACCTATATGTATGACGTAGACAACACAGCGAAATACGACGCTCTCTTAATTTAAAACTTAAAACACGCGGAAATTCAATAACTTTTGGATTATACATAATAATACGATATATGATATAATATATTATAACAGTAATAATAACTCAATAAATATAAACAAATAAGTAATAATAAAGTATAGAGATTACTGATTAGTGATTATATTATTGTATTTATAATTTATGTATATACTTTATGTTTCTGCGGCAACGACATATTTTGCAATTAGAATCATACTATTGTTAGTATTCTTATGGTATATGACATTGGCACTTTAGTATTTGTATAATTTACTAAACCTAACAACATGTACATAAATATTGTATTACCTATATACCCATTACCCATTTACTAATTGTATTTGTATTACAGTACAAAATACCCGATGCCGAGTTCAATCTACAGAGAATGGCCTTATAAATTATAATACTTGATTGTTATAATTATTTTAATTTATATATATGTACATATAATATTCATGGTTTTTCTTGAATATACCTTAATGGTACAATAAATGAATCATAGTTTTTACCATATTACAAACAATAAGCAATATTGTAGATCAAAAACAAAGGACGTAATGTATTTGCCTCAAATATTGAAATACGTTATCTTATTTAATTGAGGGATGATGCGATTTCATTAGAGTATGACCAGGTGTAATGGGATTATTATTTTTTTTTTTTCTATAAAAGTGAAAAAATTAATTTCAATTGCATGTATTGTATTTATATAGTAACTTCATGCAGTTTGTCTTTTTTTCAAGGTAGGTATACAGTTAATTTACAGTTTAATGTTTTAAATTTCTAACACAATTCTATTGGTTGACGCTATACAACACGTAGGCACAGCAATCTTCTGACTCTATTATTAGGATTATATTACAGTGTTATCTAGATTTACAACGGTTTCGGTGGCGACACTAAACGCTCAGTCGTCTGAATGTCTAAAATCTGTCACGAACAGTGCGGAGACTAGAAACGTTGACAAAAATACGAAAGTGCCACAGTGCAAGGTAAAAATGTGTATACTGCAGTACGTTCATTATTTAATATTAATATTTATTGTACAACTGTTAAATGTAAAATTAAGTCGTTATTCAAATGTTTTTGTAGGTAGTTGAAAATATCTTAAGCAATTCAGTTAGACTACTTTAAAATCTTTACAACAATTATTAAATTACGATAAAATATCCAGTGTAATGTTAAAAAAATATATTTTAGTAGTACTATATATTATTACGGTATATATTTGCGTTAAGATCCAGGTTTCTAAATCGTTTTTCTTGAATACTACCTAGTCATATTATTCTAGTTCTTTATATGTTTAATATTTATGTATGTTATTTTTATTTAGCATAAATAAATTAGCACTCAGTTTTAAAATGAATTTTAATATTTGCTTTTGGACTAACCTAACCTCGTACTTACGCCTTTGCATTTTGCTAAAAATATGCAAGTAATATGGTTAATAAAGCGAATGAGTCAATTTTGGCTATATTTTGATTATTAAGCTCTTAAATATTAGAACTATTTTATGCTATCTTGTAGAATATAATGTTTATACAATGTAATTTTCACGAGTGAAGTATAATTATTGTTATACTATTTTTGTATAATATTAATAAATTAGGTATAGTATAGCTGAGATGTCTGAATGAAAAATCAATCGGCTAGAGTCAATACAGAAACGAAATATTGAATTTTGATCTTTTTCCGTGAATCATTTACTTTATAATAAATTATATTTATAAAAAAAAATAACCTTTTGAAATTGTTGATCAACCAATAATTATTAATCTAATATGTATATTATACCTAAATATGAATGAGCTGGCTTGATACCTTATGAAACATGTAATTTTAGGTAATTAGGTTTATTAAAAACAGTATGATAAATGGGTTGCCTACTATAAAGAATATTTATATCATAATTCTCACAATAATACATAATATTATTATTTAGGTAAATTTTGATGGTACAATTACAGTAGTAGACTTATTTTAGTCAATAACTTATTATGTAACACGAAAATAATTGAATAAAGGAAATAATGAATATTACTGGAGTACTGCAGAAAAAATATTTTACAATTTACATAGTGTATGAACGTATCTACCGTAGGGATAAAAATCAACATACAAACATTTTAATGGAATTCGTATACCTATTATAATCTCTAACTCACTAAACAGGTAACAAAAATAATGTCATAAAATACAGACCAATATCTAAATTATCAATTATACCGGAAGTTTTCGAAGCTATCATTTCTAAAAAAATTTCCAATTTACAATAGTATAAGTTTATCTCAGCATTGATTCTTACCTAAACACTCTATGTATACAATTTTATGAGTTTATCAAAATTTGCATATCAATAGTCTAGATTGTGGTTATTAGGTTGATTTAATATTATACACCGATTTTCAAAAAGCTTTTGATAAAGTTAATCATTCATTATTATTTCTTAAATTAAAGTCTTTTGGATTTGATGGACACTTTCTAAATTGGTTACTCTCTTATCTTTGTAATATAACTCAATTATTTAAAATATCATTTCACAAGTCTAATGAATATTCAGTTACCTTGGAAGTTTCACAAGGATCTCATTTAGGTCCACTTCTTTTCTTAATTTTTATTATTGATCTTCCTCTTATTTTAGATAGTTCAGTGAATATTTTGATTTTTGCTGATGATGTTAAAATGTACGATCAAATTAAAAACGTGGGAGACCTTAATTCGTTGTAATCTAATTTAAATAAGCTTGTGATATGGAGTAAAAATCTACTTACCCCTGAATTATGATAAATGTAAAATTATTACTTTTTCACCCAGCAAAAGTCCTATATTTAACAATTTTCAAATTGATAACTATCCTCTTGAATGATGTTATTCTATTACTGGTTTAGGTATTTGTTTTGAATTTGATCTGTCTTTCAAAATTAATCACAAATTGATCATATTTAAAGCGTACAAGATGTTGGGTTTTATTAACAGAAATACTTAAGTCTTTAGGAATCCTTTCTGTTTAAAAAATGTGTTTTCTTCTTTAGTTAGATCTAATCTTGATTTTGGCTCCTTAATATGGCCTAATAATTATTCTACTTACTCAAATGATCTTAATAATATCTAATTTAAATTTCTTAAAAAAATGGCATTGTTACTCTTTGTACTATCTCTAAGAATAAAGAAAGAGACTCTCTCTTCAAAAGAAAGAGACTCTTTCCTTTTAGTTTAAGACTCTATAGGTATTATTGATTCTCTTATTATGAGGCTCGATTTGATTGATATTATGTTTGTTTATGATATTTTAAATAACTATATAAATTACCCAGTTATTTCAAATTTAATTTGATTTAGAATCCCTAGTAGGAATACACGAAATTCTGATTAGTTCCATACACCAAAATTTAATATAAATTGTGTCAAGAGTTGATTTTTTTCAATAATACAATTTTAACGCCAATAAAATCTCAACAGTCTTGGATTTTTTTGTTTTATCTCGCCAAGTCTTAAAGCTATATCACTGTTATTTTTCAATCATACTGAATAATTCATTTCATATTTTTGATTTATTTGTTTTTATTATTTTTTTTTTCGTCTTTCTAATCAGTTGTATTTTTATTTCACTGTGTTATTTCACCTGTGTTAGTTTCTTATGTGCCAATTATGATGTGATATTTTTTCTCTTGTCAAAAGGCTCATGCCCGTTGAATGTTGATTATTAATAAAAATAATAAATAAATAAAATAATATTATAATATAGACTAGGTACGGCTTAAAATGTACAATGGACAATTAAATAGTGTTATTCAGCAAAATAGAAATTTTTTGCTTGCGAATGCGATTTTATTCCGTTTGATATATTAAGTAGGTAAATGTTATAATATATACTAGGCCTGCATTGTGTTCAACTCAATATATAGATACACCCGATTTTCGGTACCCATACACAGTCGTAAATAGTTGCGTGTGTATACTGTATAGGTATATTATTTTACTATTATAATTTATTGTGTAGGCGTATTGTAATATACCTACTGTATATATATATATATTAGCATGCCGGTTTGCGACCTACTTGTGTACCTGCAGTGGCATCGGCACGCATGTACAATGTATTAATATGTACCTATGTTATATATTTGTGGTAGCGCTAGTTCGCTATATTATTGCACCATTATGTTGGCCATCAAAATCAAAAGTATTTATTTATCGACAGCAGTTCTAAAATAAAATAGTATACACTCTTCGAAACATATAATATCATATTATAAATATAGTGGATCCCGGTATTATTATTATCATCCCGATGTTCAACCCATTATTATTAAATTTGAATATTCGCTTTTTCCCATATGGTTTTTAGCCTAAATTTAATTTTGCACGCAGTATTATTGGCTTATTGATTTAAAAACGAACCGACAACTTCCTGAAGAGTACCTAATAATATTATATTATATAAACTCACTCGGGCATGGCCACTGCATATATACCTATTGGTGTACATTTATGCAGAAAGATTAAAAAAAAACACATCGTATATGTATTTAAATTGTATGTGACGTTGATAAAAAAGTATAAAGCTTAAAAAATAAAAAATGAAAATAAATTTTAATTAAAACTATTTTTTGTAAAGAATATAATAAAAATGCAGTTTGCGAATATTCCAAAACATATGTGGTTTTATTCGAATAATTATTATACGCATTTTGTTTTAAACTAATAACATACTATTGCGATGACAACAACCTATATATTATTATTTATTACATCCAAAAATACTCACGAAATAACCACAGTAGGTATAGGTATTTCAGAAATAATTGAAGGTTGTACTAGTGCAGTTTTACAAAATAATTCTCACTTAAAGGCTATTATTAAGTACCCAGGTATACAATATGTGTTTTGTACATAAAAACTTTAAGTTTGAAATTTTAAAAGCTCGCAAAAAAGACATTTTAATATTATAGTACAATATATTATAACGATTGCCAATATCATATTATTATGGATTGTTTTTATGTGATTTATAGACATTGAAACAATGGCAATAATATATTTAATGATTCTAAAACTACTGATGCTTGTTATGAATTATTTACCTGTTGTAATACGACGAACCAGAAAATACAGGAATGAACAATTACATAGGTACCTATATAATACCTATTATAAATGGCATGATATCATTATGCATAAGGATCCAAAAATAAAATATCGATCTTGCTGGCACACCAAAGGCTCTCAAAATATATGAAATGCAATTTCGTTGTGTGTAGGTACTATATTATGTATGTGTATATTCATATTATAATATACTCGTATGGTCTAGGCGAGTAAATTGTAGTATCATAAGTTGTTAAGTTACCTATAGGTATTATACAGATATACTCATGTTCCATATAAATCTACAAACCTTTAATAAATCAAAAGTAAATACCTAGTGAGTTAATTCATATAAAATTTAGGGCTATAATATGATGTAAGCGCCGAAGATGCAAAAATGACATATCATTTGCGCCAAAATGTGTAGAACATAAGCGCCAATCGAATATTACATAGGTACATATTAATTGTTATACCCTATACATGACATACCTAAGCGCCAAATATATAAAAAAATCTTATTTAAACCAATATTAATATCTTATATAGGTAAGTATTTCAAAATATCAATAATTGATAAAATAGAATATTCATTATTTTTATATATATTTTATTTTTGAATGAAAATAAATTTAATTTTAATCAATTGGTTGATTTTTTAACCCAATTTTCTTCACATATTCTAATCAACTCACTTCGCCATCCTGGTATATGCGTCTTCTGCATTTCCATTGCACAATTGAGGATTTTGTAAAATTAATTTTTGAGGTTACACGAATACTTAGCAAGTACCTACTGGCTACTAACAATATGTAACAACACAAAACTGCTCAATCTATTACGTTAATAATCAGATAATACATTTGTCAAAAAAAAAAATAATATAAGTTTGGAGTTTTTGAACTAAATAGTTCTAATTTTAATATCTGTCATCTGGAACGAAGCACAGGGGCACGCTTAATCTATTAACAGTGGCATATAGGTTTATAATTTATAATTTGTAATTAATAAACCAATAGGCCCATGAACATTAATGATAGGTAGGTAGGATTTTTATTGTAGTGTAATAATATGGCATGTTAATTTTATATCTTTCACCAATATATTATTATAAGTTGATTTATATTTATTATTATTTATTATTGACTATTATTATAAGACCTCACCAACTATAATAAAATATTCGCAAAAACAACCACATATAGAGGTTAATAAAAAAAAAAAAAAAATATTTTGGTTACAAAACAAACAACTAATGAGAAATGTAGGACTCAATTGTCAATCCTTAACTATACATTTTGAACATTATATACATTTTTAAATAAATAATAATCTACAAATTTTCACGATTTTGACAAATGTTGTAAAGAATTTAACTTCAAATAAAGTCATGCACTCTATGTATCTTTAATATTTTTGGATAGCTGTAATAACAACTTATTAGGAACCCTTTATTAAATTTTCAAGCTTTTAATCAAGGCCCAAGGGAACATTTTGCTATCGAAATGTAAGTTAAGTTAAGAAACCAAAAAAATCGGAAGTGTCAAATTAAAAAATAACTAAAAAAGAATCAAACTAAGTATTTTGAAAAATAAACCATGTGTAGAAAATGTTAATATAAACATTAGTTTAGGTAAGTATCTCGGTAGTTAAATTTTAAATTACAACAAAATAATAAAATCGATTTTGTAAAAAATGGTTTTTGCTTAAAAACTAAAAGCAGTTATCGTTTATTCTATTTTTTTTTTTTTTGTTGGTTTTTATCATTAATTCAGAAAAACACTACGAAATTTTAGTACAAAAGTGGTAACTAGATTCACTTTTCTGCCAGAAAAGATGCTGAAGTTGAAAATCGAAGCGTTTTGTACACAATCGTGTGTACACAAAAAAAACACATATTTTGTAAAAATCAATCATCGCTCCGCTCAGAATCTAAAACGCGTCATTATAAAACCAATGCATTCACTGACAGGATTTATAACATTAAATAAAATATTATTTGAAATCACGATTCAAAAATCATGCACAATATTATGTCAAATGTGCTCTACTGCTAAGTGTATATTATATATTGTATGCTTGTACAATTTATTGTAAATATGCGTTTGTTGGACACCCTGCAGTGTTATCAACGGCCAGTATCACGATATTGTCTCGGCGATTGTTAACGGACCCATAATCATTATTATGTCAAATGTTAATGTGTTCTGTTTACTCTCATGGTGTTATACTGTTATTGTCGTTTGAGACAAACCGACTGGAATTAATTGATTCAATATTTTAATAATTAGTTGTGTGTGGATCAAGTGATCAACTGGTTGCGACTTCGGCTTTAAGTATTGTACACACTACACTCTTGGGAAAATGGCTTCGAATCTAAATATGAACGACAGTAGTGCCGCCATGGATGACAGTTCGAAGCGACGGAGGTAAGTCCACAGTGGTACAAATTTGTTCTATGTTTTATTTAATTAACATAATTTGTAATTTATTTTAGCTCGCGTTCGATAAAGCGGAGAAAATTTGATGACGAATTGGTCGAATCGAGTTTGGGCGCAGGTTTCGGGTCACCTTTGCCAAAAACTCAACGTACACGTACTCAGTCGTTGAACATGACGTCTACGGGTTCGGGTTTGTAAATCTTTATTTACAGTTTTACGCCATTTATAATGTGTTAATATAAGTTGTTTTGTACTGTTAAATTTATCATACACTGATTCCTTATGGTTAATTGTGTCATTCAAGTTGAGATGTATTCAACTTATAGGTAACATGGTACTGTTTTGTGTTATACTCTCATACAGTTTTATGCCAAAAGACAACACAATTCAGTGGTATGGTAACTGGTCTAATTGGCAGTAATCTTAATGTTTGTTGCTTTACATTCCTAGATATTTAACTAATACTTAATATATACTCACTTAATAATTTTCTATATAATCTAGATATTACTCCAGATTATATGTTCAACTCTTAGATAAATTCCTGTAATGTTTATCATTATGATTTACATGAAAAAATCAATACCTGTTGTTGTTTATGTATTGTATATTATAAGTAAAATTTATAAATTATATAAAAGAATATTAATTAACTTTAAAT
The DNA here is from genome assembly GCF_001856785.1 of Myzus persicae. NCBI lineage: Eukaryota > Metazoa > Arthropoda > Insecta > Hemiptera > Aphididae > Myzus > Myzus persicae. The sequence goes on along the minus strand of NW_019103067.1, from coordinate 71,474 downwards.
ACTTATATTTATACATTTTTTTTATAGAAATGGATAGCGCCATGTCCCCGGCTCATAGTGTTCCTGAAGCAGTAATTATTGCAAATACTACACCATCTACTTCAACTACTCAACCACGGAAAGTTCCTCCAAACAGAACTCCTACAAGTACCAGTACATTAAATAATTTTGCTAGTGCACCATCTACTTCAACAGTTCCATCATCGTCAAATCGAAATAGATCAAGGAAGCAGAAGAATTTAAATAAAGATTTGGGACGCTGGAAACCCACGGATGATTTAATGTTAATACAAAGTGTTTTGCAGGTAATATTAACTTAATAGATAAATAAAAAAATAAATGATGTAAGTAATTATTTCAAACTAATGTTTACTATTTTGTATTTATTTATAGACCAATAATTTACCAATAGTCCATAGAGGTGTTAAATTTAGTTGTAGGTTTACACTTAAAGAAATTGCACAGAGGTGGTATGCCTTGTTGTATGATCCAACAATTTCTAGACTTGCTGTATCAGCGATGCGCAATTTACATCCCGAAAGTGTTGCCAATATAGAATCCAAAGCTCTATTTTCTGTTGCCGAAGAAGAACTCTTGGCTACCATACAATCAGTATGTTCAGTATTTTTTTTTTTTTGTTAGGTGATTAATTGATTTATTATGATTCATTAAAGAACTCCCAACCCACCATCGAAACCTTTCAAGACTTGCTCACCGAAAATCCAAACATATTCCATCGAAGACGCACGGCTAAAGTTCTTATGTGTCATTGGCAACAAATGAAACGATATTCTTTACTATCAGATCAGTGTAGTAAGTAATTATTTAAACAAATTTTTTGTTATTAATTTACTGTATCTAATACACATGAACACCTATTTATCATTTTTAAAATTGCTGGAAAACATTTTTTTTTTTTTATTTAAAAACGGTGTAATAGATACTACATTTAAAACTATTTTATGTCTAAAATAGTCTCAGATATAATAGTTAATAGTTTAATGTCTAATATAATAATTTTTATGAATTAAACGTTTGGTAATAAAAGTTATACCATTGTTGCAAGGTAATTAGTAAATACTAAATAGTAATATATTAGACACTTTAAAGTAGTTTTATTTCTGTAGAAATTTTGATTGCATTTATATGAAAGGTGGATTGTATGTAAAAGGCATTTCTGTTTTGTATTGTATAGAATTACATTTTTACCATCTTCATTTACTTATATTAATTGGACCATATTTTATTGTTTTACTATAGGTGCCTTAGAAAATCCTATACCAATACCATTGATGAGTGCATTAGAAGATCGAAATATTCATATTCTAAATAATGAACAAGAAGGTATATATATGTATAATTTATGTATTGCCTTATGTATAAGTTATTATAATAAGGATATGTATTGTAAATTTTAAATATCATATAAAATATTTATTATTTACATTTTACAATAATTATAAAATTATTATTTTTTTTTTTTTAAGTAACCACATTAACTTCAGAGCACATTCCTACATTTGCTGAATGTGAAGACTTATTAAATGATCAACATTTATTGATGGAAAGGCCCGATCCCATACTTGAGAGACATCTTGCTTTAACTAACAAGTAATAAACTAAGTTTTATTAAAATAAGAGATCCATTTTTTATGTAGCGCTGCTACTAGTTAAATACTTTCAAGTAGACAATTACCGACCATCATAATTCCTAGATTATTTATTTCTATGCTGAACAAAAATATTACGTGGAGTGTAGCATCAGATTAGAAATATACGCGTGGTAGTGAATGTGTGAAACTATGAAAAAAATAATACTTTGTAATTCTTTGTATAATTTTTAATATATTTTGTTATTTTAACAGAAAAATAAAAAAGGAAATCAAAGTTTTGGAAGACGAATTACCTAGAGCACAAGTATTAGTGTTTCCAATGACTGGTATCAATCCTGTGGAGTTTGAACCTCAAACATTGGCTGTATTACGTGGCCGATTGGTCAGATATTTGATGAGATCTAGAGAGGTTAGTTAACTTTATATTTAAATGTTAGTTTGGACATGGGTTGACCAAAGTTGTATACATTGCAGATAACCATTGGACGTTCATCAAAGTATCAACAAGTTGACGTTGACCTAAAACTTGAAGGACCTGCTTGGAAAATATCTAGACGACAAGCAACTATACGTTTGCGTAATACTGGTGACTTCCTAATTGCTTGTGAAGGTAAAAAGTGCTTATATGTGGATGGAAAACCTTTGGCAGCTGGAAGTCGCTGCCGTCTAAATCATAATTCAGTATTGGAGGTTTGTAAACAATTTGATATTTTCATGAACATTTTTTTAGGGACTAAAATGTTCAATACTATACTATATAACCTCTAAAAACAAAATCTAATCCAGTGAACAGCAATAATGTTCATACAATTTTTATTTTACAATTTTCTTAATTTTTTATATAAAGAACTCTTTTAAGTAACAAAAGAAAAAATTATCAAATTATTTACAGTTACCATATTTTTAAAATAATTTTAACAGATAATGTTTTGTACTCAGTATTCAATAATTTCATAAGTTTAATTGTTTTTGTAAAACATTTTTAAATATACTAAAATAAACTTTTAGTTTAGCATTATAAAATATTAGGGAGATTATTAAGATATATTTTTAGGACATTAATATATTATATACACTGTACATTTACATTTTTGTACCAATGAAAATCCTGTCCTATAATAATAATAATAATAATAATAATATCAAATTTTTGTACTTTACATTTGTCTATTTTTAGATTGCCGGATTGAGATTTCTTTTCCTTATAAATCATCAATTAATAAATACATTTAAACAAGAAGCATCCACTCAAAACCAGGTGCAGTTACCTGTGCAAATAGTTAACCAGACACCGCAGAAACAGAATGCCAATCAAAAGTCACAGAAGACGACAGTTACAAAAGCTGAAAAACCTGTGCAAACCATTGAACAGCAACAGCAACAGAAAAAACTATTCGAAGAACAGCAAAAACAGAAAATGGAAGATAACGAGAAAAGAATATTAGAAGAACAGAGACAAAAAATATTGCAGCAGCAACAAGATGAACTAGAACAGCAACTGAAATTGTTGGAGGCTGAAGAAGAAGAGCATAACCAACGTCAACAAAATTTGTTGTAAACTTTCCAATTAAGTTAATATTTATATTGAAAAAATTGTATTTATTAATAAGAATATTGTTTTGTATAATTTATTATTAGATATTATGCAACTCCTGTAACGTATATTACTGTACATGGGACAATATTTACTTTTATATTTTGATTTCATGTTAAACTAGTTGATTACACAACTTTTGATATACTTGTGTTAGATATTCTTTCTGATTTACACAATTTGTAAATTGTATTAGGTATCAACAAATCACTATTCAAATGTTTTATAATCAGTTGATGAATTATGTTAATTTTACCAACTATGAAATTAAATTTTTTTCTAATCTTTCAGTAAAACAAATTGTAAAACTCAGTATGAAATTGAGTCTCAGAACAAATTGTATGTACGCAGTCAATTTATACTACTATGCTTGAACTATTAAGTTGTCTCTATGCAACAAACAACTAGTAAATTGTATTGCACATGTTGTATACCCACAACTACAAAAGCCCATAATTATGTATGTTTTTGAATATTTTGCATGAAAGTTAGCTTTACAAACATTATTACATTTATTTGAAAGATACTATTTGTGCCAAAAACAAATTTTACCAACCTATAAACTAGTTAAGAGAATATTGTAATAAATTGTGTTGTCTCCATTATACTAATGATTAACATAGGTACCAAAACCTCTGTTCAGTTCTTCCGAATTTGATTAAATATTTGAGTAACTTTAGCTATAATCAACTTTAAGTTAAGAACATTATCTATGTTCTCTTGTTTTTATGCATTATTTTAATTATTAGCAAGTTGTAAAACTTCAAAATTGTCATAACTCTGTTAAAAATTTAAATATTGTAAAAAAACTTTCGAGAGGAACACAAATCACAAATTATCTGAAATGTTCTAACCTCAAAGTTTGGTAACAGATAAATTTACTCTAAAATTAAATATAACAACACACAATTGGAACTGCTGATTAGTGAACTCAAATTAACTATGTTCTCATGTGTAAGAGATGTGTAATGTGTATGAAGTCCGTATGCCCTATTAAAGATAGATTTTTTAATTGAATCAAGTTTTTTGAATTCAAAAAGTTAATGGACAAATAATAATTATTATATTTTGCTCATATTTTGGATAAAAGCTATAATTAATAAACCACCTGTATCTAATATTGTAATAACTATTTTTGCCAATATGCCAGTATTAAATAAATCCGAACTAATTCGATCATTGTGCACATCCTTCACTTGAAATTTTTTATGTACCTATAACAAACTAGTACCTAAATGTGTATGTGAGTAGGTAACTATGTTCAGTTCACTCTTTACTGTGTACCTACTTACTGTAATACCGCGTAATTATACCTATTGTAGTATTTATAGTATTTTAGTCTGTATTTTATTGTTAATTTTGCTAATATTTGAACGCCAGCAGCGGTGGCATCATTTAGATATAGGTAATCTGAAACGGACCATTTTCGAGCAAAATGTCAATTAACGAAGGTATGTTAGTATATTATTTAATATTATTAATATATTGGTAATATAATATAGAAGTATCCATGTATACTTTGTATTCTCAGAGTAAAAAAACTAATAGTTATATAGGTACCTAGTCAAGGAATTAACATTAGTTAATTTACAAATATACTTATATGAAAAGTAGGTACTTAATTAAAAGTTAAAAGTAGGGTAACAGGTATCTACGTAGTTCTAAACTGTACTGTATACATATGTCACATTATCATGATATTTCCTAACACTATTGGTACAGCCGTACAGGTGCAAATGTGCAATGGTGATACCTATCGCCTATCGGTGAAGTAGGATTGCGCGCGTTTTACCTTTTTGGGCATACGATTGCGCACGGTGCCGGAGTAACAAATAATCATGGTTTTGCCTATTAAAAAGCGTACGATTGCGCGTGAAATTGGATGCGACGTGGCCAAATTATTATTTAAATATAAAATAATTATTATTATAAAAAAAAAAACAAATTTTTGACTAGCCCAGTGATATCTTCTAAATTCAATTTACCTATGAGTACCTATGGGTAGGTAGCTATTGTAGACCAAAGGGTGATTATAGTAGGTAGCAAAGCAACAGGCAGTTATTCAGCATAATGCTAGTCTTCGTCTACATTTTCATTTATTAATTATTATACATAATATTGTATTACAGTAGATAACAATGTCCTATTGCGTCAAATATATTCGTCGGTCGAGGGCGACGGATGTGAAACGTTTCCAACAAAAGCTTACCTTGGTTCCCACCTAACTACCTAAGTACCATAATACTAAGTACCTACTAACCTTTCCCTTTTCCACAAAATGGGATATTTTACAAACTTTTCCACCAAAATAGTTTTTATACCTTTACCATTAAAAGCTATAATATAGCTAGTCAGTTTATTAAAAATAATATGAAATATGTATTAAAAACAGTTCCCTATACATTGATAAGCCCCTAATCTATGATAAAATCATATTTTATAGCATACCTATATTTGAAACATGTTCTGTAACTCCACTACCGGTACCAAAGTCTTGAGTTTGCCGGATACGTACCTATATAATATGATACTAACGTTTATAAATTATGAAAATATATATTATAATATAATTATAATATAATATAATGAAAATTGACGCTGCATGATTATTATTTCACCTAATATGTTAGAAAAAATAAATTCCTAAAAAGTACCTATATGCATTAATGGCACATATACCTCCAAATTTTGGATTCAAACCAAAAGCTTACGAACCAGCACGGTTTGTTTGAGAGCCGAGTTTCAATTTTGTGCTGTATTCTTATTATGAACTATTGAACTACAAGGAATCTTAATTTTGGAGGTTCCAGCAAAATAATCGTGTAACTTTAGTATACTCTGTCCAGCGAGAAAACGCGCATCAGCCAACTAAAATCAATTTAGTATCTCCGCGATTCCACATGACAACTTACTGTAGGGGAACCTGTTTCGATAGCAAGGTGACACTGGGGAATGAGGAGATCGGAAAATTCTTTGGCCAGTCAGTGTGTAGTATAGCAGGGGTGGCCACTAACCTTAAATTTTTGGAACCGGAAACGTCTACACTTAATTCGAGGCAATTCACAATGTAAAGCGATGTTTATAAAATGAAGATGCATTTTTCATTTTAAATCAAACGAAGGAATATTTATATTTTTACAAAACTCAAAACATTATTATTATTAATATTACTATCATTTTACTTATAAGGATTGTTTTTTCGAGTGTTCATTTTTTCTGTAAGTTTTTTGAAATCTGGCTGATAATTTGTAAGCGCAATTCTCACAAGCAGTGGCGTCACGAACATTTTATTCTCAGGGACAAATACTGAAGCTATCCGTAAGTCGTAACCCACCCACTCAATTATAGAACTAAAACCTGCTGATGCATATATTTTTTTTAATTATAAAATAAATATTGATATTATTTTACTATATCAATTAATATTAATGTATTAAGTTACCTAATATTGAACCTATGCTCTTTTAACAAATTTAACGTTGGCAGGTTAGTAAACTATTTTAATATATAAAAAAATAACAATATTAAGAAAATATTTATATAATATTAGTAAAACATAAATCATTCTACATAATATGACTACTAGACTGCTTATGAGTATAATAACCTAGTTAACATAACGTGAAAAGTATTCCTCACTCAAAAACGTACTCGTAGGGAGGGGGACTAGTGTGGTTTATTTCTTGTCCCAATATCAATCTGCGGAACTTTGCAATCTACTAAATTGACTCCGTTTATCTTACTAACTATAGAAAATAATTTATAATTAATTATAAACATTAATTATAAAATGTATACAATATGTTTTAATATAATTTATTTTTGTCATTTAAATAATTTAATATCTGGCTAATAATCCATGAAAATAAAAGAGGTGCCAACGTATACACTGCCACCTTCTCATCTTTTCTTCAGCTAACTCCTCCTACAGGTTCCATAGTGTAATAAAATTGATATTATCACAGAAGAGCCACATTTCTGTTTAAAAAAAAAAAAACATAAAGGTAAAATATTTAATAGAGTTCCTAATATTTTTCTGGCCGATACAAAATCAACAAAACATCGTTGCGATAGGTTTGACTAGTATAAATTATTTTTGTCGCTCGAAGATTGTTGACATATGAGTCATCATTACCCACTTGCTACTCTACCTTGAAGCATCGACCCGCGTGTCTGCTATATCATTGTACTAGCTTAATACGTATTTTTGAATATGTTTACTTCGTCTGAATCCATCAAGCTGCAGTTGACGGAGAGTGATAAGATGAAGTTAGTGTTCGATGAGCTTAGATCGGCTGAATTTCACATACCATCGACGTTTCCAACCAGCGTTAGAACAGGGCCGGCCATAATAAGATACTCGTCGACGCCAAACTTGGCCACAACATGTCGTCGACACTCGGTAGGAGACGTCGAGATTAATCAGTCGTTGTCAGTCCCGTTCGAACAATCGTCCAAGTCACTTCAGCGGCCCAAAGAGATCGGACCAAACTTACTACCATCCAGTCCACCGGAAAACAATATGCCCGTAGCGAACTATGCAGGACAAACGTTCCGTCATTACATGTCGCTGGTCGACCATGCGATTAGTTCCCCCGTTGTGGATACACCGGACAGAGTTGACACGACAACGTGTACGTCTGAGCCGGAACTGCGGGTAACATCGGCTGGCATCCTGAAGACAAGCGAATTCGGTGGCTGCATAGATAAAAGATTAATGGGTGGCTGTCGGTGGTCCTCAGCACCGAACATCCTTCTACGTTGTTCACCGATGGACCAACCAGAACCCGAAACGCGTGAAAAATGTAGTGACGTCACTCGTCAGGAGTTGTTGGCCAGCGAGCCTACTCATCCCAAACGGCGTCGCACAATTTGGAGCCGGACGAAGAAATTCGTCCGGCGCATGTTGTGCTGCACCTTTTAGGGTTAGGTTAAAAGTACGCGAGCAAAAAATAAATAAATTTTACAGTTGTATATACAATTGAAAAAGTTATACGGACAAAAGAATATATTTTTCTTGTTTAATAAAATTATTTAATACAAAGACAATTATCAAACTTTATTTATTTGTATTAAAATTGATATTTAAATAGTTCCTAAATTAGGTTCTTAACAATTACATCTTATATTATTTAAAATATGTCTTAAATAAAGTAAAAATTAATTAAAGTAAAAGTGAAGTGCTCGAGTTGATGGACTTCAAAGATAATCTTACTTGCAAAATTGATATCACTACCTACATAAACTAGTCACAAGTTCACTTAAATGTTCATCTGTTAGTTCAGATCGATATTTAGATTCAATTAATTTAAGAGTAGAGTACAATAATTCACACACATAAGAAGACCCAAACATTGAAATAAGTCTCATTTGTCGTTCACACTCTTTCGTTAGAGGGTATATTTCTTCTGGAACATTTTTCTAAAATTCTTTGGTAGAAACGCCACTTTGTTTGAGTCCCTTCAGTCCTCTTGTAGTTTTAGTAGCCCCAACTCTACAGCTGCTGTATCCTTTGTTAATGGTGATGAGCTGATGAAACATCATGACATCCATCGCCCACAACATCAACCGCAAAAGGATTTTCCAGGAATGAAAATGAAGGTTCAAGTGATCTCAAATCATGAAATCTGCGATTGATTTCTTCAGCAAGGCCGAACATCTTCACAAGTATTCTTTAGTTTCCATCGGAATGTCGGGTAGGCTTTCATTAATTTTCTTCAAACATTTGAAGTGAGCAAATGTTTTAGTGTGAAGGTCTTTCTTAAAAAGCTTTAACTTGTTATGAAACATAATTACAGTCTGGTCCTAATCAGAATTTGGTTTTTAAATTCCTTGTAAATATTATATGTTCAGAGTTTGTAAATACTGAACCGCAACCACTGGGGTTCATTATGCTCAGGGAAAAATTTTCCTTATCTTCCATAAATTGTTTGATTGGATCAAGTAATTCAAAATACCAATCCATAATAACGACTGTAATGATAACGAAACCGAAGACAATAAAAACACTATCTAACGATTCTAACAGAATCATATATTTATTAATTTGATTTAAGAGCTGCATGCTGCTCACGAGACTCGTTGTGGCCAGTGGCCACCTTTGGTATATAGAGTATCAATTCTACCAACTACCAAGTACTTGCAACGACTGCCAAATGTCTCTATTAATTTTTTTTTTTTAAGAATTAAAAATTTAAAAATTAAAATTAACATTTCAAGTACCTACTTGCATAGGTACAATTTTAGGGAAAATTCTTATAGTTTTAAGTTAGGTAACGCTTGTGTTTAATGTTTATAGCCAGATATTTCGAAAAAAATTGTGTAATTATAGTTGCATTTATTATTTTGCTTTCGCAAAATAACGACCAATTATTCTAATAATTTTAGGCAATTCACTCGGCCCGACGGAAGGTTTGTTTTTGCAAGTAATATTGTTTGAATAATTTCTTCACATTATCCATATTTGCCGCTGTCGTCGTTGGAAATTGGAATTTAATATTTGGGCATAGGTACCTATATTTTATATCACTTAAGTCTAAAGGTAGGTAGGTACTAGGCACCTATATCGTACTAAGTCATGCAAGTCGTGTGGTTAGGACGAACGATTATTTTAACAGCAGCGAGACAAACGATAAATCACATTGTCCGCATCTAAATATTTACAAAATTTTCTAACACGACACGCACGTAAATATATCATCAAATCCGACACGCGCATTATAGAAATCGCACCATGTCCGTGATGTGTATACTATTAAGCGATCGAAAAATAAAACGCTACCTACCTAATTAATAAAATATTTTATAATACATTTAGGTGTATTTTTATTTGGAGCAACTGCGTGGTTTCAAATGACAAAAGAAAATCAAACAAGCAATCATAAACATTTTAGCATTTCTTTAGCATTTCAAGATGAAACATGACAACGTATGTCAATATTAAATATTATAACTACAAAGACTGTATTACTTAAGATATTGTTATAAGATTTGTTACGCTTCATAATGTGTCATTGTGATAAATCTAACGATACTATCGTTAAATATGTTAAATAAGAACTTTTATGCAATTTTATTAAAATTAAAATGTGTGTGTCATTTTATCTAACCCTATACCTACGTAAAATGACACAGTCAGGTAAAATTGAATTTTGTTAATTTAAAAAAAAAAAAAAAATTTTTTAAACTAATTTGATATAAGAATTGTTTGAAGAAAAATATTTCAAGAATATTATAAAAAAACCTTGTCTTCTAACTAATGTTTAGTTCGTAAAAATTGAATTTTCAAAAAGGTATGTTCATATTTAGCCATTCTCGCCTATAATAATTAATAATATTATGTGGATACATTTTTCTATCGTGTTTTTCATCGTTGCGTTTATTCAGATTATTAAAAATCCACCAGAATTATCGTCAAGAATATTTCGTTTCAGCTGCAATACTATTATCATTTAAGTACCTATATGACTATATGTATAGGTTCAACTTAAAAGGTGTATTATAAATTGTATAGTATTATATTTCGCAGTATACTTAACTATTATTTGATACGCGACTTTATAACGCAATAAATGAAATTGTCGGGAAACTTTACGGTCAACCCTCTAGCTTATATGGTTATATTATAATATACATAGTGCGTCTCCCTGGTAACGCTAATGGGAAGCGATTTTTGTGGGACTCTATTAATTATTAACCGAATACTCTTTTTATTTTTTCTATTGAGTCGAGATTAAATTTGTCCACCGTTATTCAGGAGTCGACTTACCTAAAAAAAAAAAAAACAAAAGGAAAATCAAATAAAAAGAAAAAATGGAGAATTCGAGGACCGAATACGCCATAGTGTTATACTTATAATACGACTTTTATTGTTCATGTTTTACTATCGTGTTGAAAAATAAAATTAAAAGCGTACACACAACGTATTAGGTGTGTCGTGGGTGTATTGTTATGTAATAGAAATGTCACTGTGGGTAATTAGGTAGGTAGTTACCTAAAGCTCACGTGTGCATAATGATAAAGTAAAATTAAATAATAATGTTAGTTCCCAAGTACCTGATTGGTAGGGTAAAAATACGTTTTATTTGAACATTTTCACCATTCCGGAATAATGCCACTTTTATTTATTTTATTTTATTTTATTATAGAATACATGGGCTGAGCCCTTTTGTATATTAACGAGACAAGTATACATTAGGTTTACAAGAGAACGAGAATAAAAAAAGAAAAAGTAAAAATACATAAAATTATTAAGAGGGAGGATACATGAAGAAGTTAATAGTGTTATACAACAAAGTGGAAATAATTAATAAATAAAGATGGTTATGAAAAATCATTACAACAAAACAACAATACAATTGAATAAGATAAAATAGATAACTAAAATAGAAAAGTGGTGTCCAAATTGGCATTAGGTATGCATTGTACGTTTAATAGGCTTATTCAGTGGCGTGTAACATAGGGTCCAAGTGTTGCTCAAACAACACTTTAATTATGGGTGGGTGGGTATTGAATATTGAATATTGATAGAAGAAAAATATTACATTTTATAGATCGGTATAACAGTATAATGAGGGGTAGGTCACCTAAAGTTATTTGGGCAACACCTATTTTTTGTAAGATACACGTCACATGGTGGTGGACAAGTATAGTTGGTGGAACACATAGGAACATGAAATGTTGTAATGGAATGAGTGGTGCCATATTGTTGATTTCCATCTAGTGATATGGCTTTATAATTGCATGCAACTGATTTGAAATCATAATAAATACAAATTGGGTACATTACAAACCCACTTGGATTTAGAACTAACCATCAAACACTGAAACACGCATAATATACCGATGGTATACATTTTTATAGTTCACAGTATATTGGTTAGGACAGAACTTTTTAAATAAAAACGTTGCATATAGTAGTGTAGTGAAAATATTTAAAAATAAATATAAATATAAATGTATCATAAAGCGTTCAATTTTTAGTGGTAAGAATTGAACATTTATAACAAAAGTTCTCATAAATAGTTTATACTATAACCAAAAAATCTAAAAAATATATAAGCAATGATATGTTGTATAGATATTTTAAGTTCAAATTTGGACGTTACATATTAAAACCAAGAATAACAATTTTAGTTGTTTTGTTGTAATTTAAAAATATTTTTTTAGGTACCTGATACTTTAGAGTACATTATTATATTTTATACACCCACGGAATTTTTAAATGTAATTTTTTGTGATTGCCTAATCAAAAATAAATTACTTTAATCTCAATACTATCATTAAATATACTTAGTAATATTATAGGCTGACAGGATGTCTTCACTTAGAGTCGTTTTACGTATACAATGATTTTATATCATTCAATTAAAATTTAATACAGTGACTCTAGACCACTAACCCTAATGTATAGTAAAGCGTTACCCACTTTTTAGTTTTTTTTTCTTTAAATGTCAATAAAATTGTATTCGTTTTGTCAAAAAGCTGGTAAATTGAATCAAATTGAAAATGAATGAATTATTTAATAGTTAAGAGCTTATAAAATGTTCAAATTTTATAGCTAAGGATAGACAATTTAAAGCAACATTCCACTTAAGTAGTTTATTTTCGGTAACCAAAGTTTTTTTTATACCTAGTTAATTTAAGTTAAAATTTGGACGACATTTGATATTTAAACGAAGAATATAACGATTTTAGGTTTTTGTTGTGATTTAAAAATATTATTCGTGCAGGGTACTTGAAACATCTAAAGTTTATTATTGTATATAAATGTGATCACTAATATGCAGATTATATTATTTCAACTTACCGTCTACAGTATTTATAATAACAATAGAAATAGGTACAATATAAAATATCTTAGGCTGACAAATCGTTTTAGCTCCCGCTTTATTATTATTATTTTGTACAGATTTTAAGTTATTACAGCATTTTTCTATTTTGTGGAATTATTCATATACTTTTTTATTTTTTAGGTCATCACAACAACATCCTACTTTTAGAAACAGACACGTATTTAGGTGGGAGGCAAGTCTACCACGTGGCCTGGGATGTAAAATTTTTTAGCCCATTTAGGGGGTTGGCATATTATTATTATGTATTTATTATATCAAAAAATAAATAAATGTATTTTATTACCTATATATTTTGATTAATATTACAAGCTAATTTTAAAACGTTAAATTATTATACCTCAAGTTTTTTTATTTTGTCAATTGGTGGGAAAATATTATAAATAATTACATTAATATTGAAGGTCAACTATAAACATATAAGAAGTGTATTTTGCGTTGGCATTATTGATAGTTGAATAAGAAATAACAAGTAAGAAAAACTGCAGATTTTGAAGAAATGAACATTATATTTTCAAATCTCTAATCCAGGGGAAAGTTATAAATTTATCTTGATTATTATTATTAATAAAATTAAGATGGGGGACGAGGTGACCGAGTGGTCTGACTCTTCCGCTGCGACTCAGCCGGTCGCGGTTCGATCCTCGGCCACCGGGCGGCATTTTTCTCCGGACAAGTCGCGGTGACCAGAGAGCAAGTGCTGCCATCCCCCACCCCCGGGGCATGGCAGAAACCTACGGGTGCCCCATTCGAAATTCTGCCAAAACAAACACACACGTGTTCCCCCCTACCGTACCAAAAACATACAAACCATCAATACAAAAACCTACAGTACCTACTAATAGCTAATGGCCACAGTTGCCGGGCTCAGGATCAATTAAAAAAAAAAAAAAAAATTAAGATTAAAATAAATGCAATAATGAGAAATACATTTTTTTTCAGTTTTGTTTTATTTTTATAATAGACTATAGTATATTATACCCAACATTATAACTACTCGATTCATTTAATAATTAATATTTACAATACAAATTTTTACAATAATGAATAGACGTTAAACAGATTGTCCAGCGAACACAACAGGCGTCCATCCGGTCACTCAAGTGTGGAGCGATCTTGGGATGAACTCTTATATAGTGGCGACGTAAAATGACGTAAATGGATTATCCGGTGAACACATCGTATACGTCTAGCCTAAATAAGAAGTTATCTTATCTTTTTTTTAGATAATATTTTTGTTTGTTCATTTGTTATCTCATCTAGATAACTTTAAAGTTATCTGTACACCAATGTGTTTAAAACTATGATATTATGTAAATATCAAATATCAGCGAGAACTTATGAGTCAAAAAACGAGTTAAAATAAAATGAGTTAGAACTCATGAGTATTGTGTCACTATATTAACCTGAGATTATGGTTGGCCTAACCATTTAAACAGTTGTATCAACTATTTTTTTTCCGTGCATGTATTTTTCGACACTGAACCAAAGTATACCTACCTAGAATTGCTCATTTTAGATCTGCCCAATGCCCATATTGGTTTAAACTACCCATCAAGCGTTAGGCATTAGTGGCGTGCTTAACTTCAAACCTGGCTATGAAAGTAAAACCTTCAAAAACAATATTTTTCATATAGTATATTGAAAGTCATTGTTGGGGCTTGATTAAATAAACTCTCCGAGCTTATCAAATGTTCAAAAACCTAAAATTCGCTTAATGTATAGGTATAATAGCCAGTACTTATACTTAAAATAAAAGTTTAGAAACTTTTTAAAATAGTATTTGAAAAATGTTCATATACCTAGTTAGGTACCCATTAGGTATATGTTTTTATTAACACTGCCGGAGAATTCCAATTTTTTTTTTTAAATGCACCACAGTTGAATTGGATACCAATGGGTTAATAGTCTTTAATGTAACTTTACTTAAAATCTCCAAAAATCAGAATTCGAATAAACGCGTTATTATTAAAATATAAAATAGAGACGAGCATGCTTGGTGATCCACCCCTCTGGTTTGACATTTTATCATTTTTGTGCTAATAAGTTTGACTATAATGAAGAAAATGTCACGCACGTATTCAAATACTTGTACAATAAAATGACGTAGACGTAACATTCCACATAACATTGATGGGGATGTTTTTATCACCGAAACATTTCACTGCTGCAGATGAATTGTGGTAAAATACTGAAGATTTTGCTTTTGTTTCTCTCGTTGTGACACACATATTTAAGTATACTTATATGCGTCTGCAGCGTGTGCTCTTTGATAGATTAATTACTGTCTTGAGACGCAATATTATAATTTATAGTACTCTCAAAATGAGTTTCATAACGAGAAACGGAAGCACAGCTTTAGACGTTAATAATAATTATGGAAAGGTATAAAGACCAAACGCACTCGTTTTAGTTCGAAACATTTTTATCATTTTTATTGTATTGAATGAACGGCTTTTTGACAAATAAAATATTGTGTTGGGTACCTATATGGAAAATAGAAATAGTATAAGATAATAACTGTTTTAGTTAACAAATAGGAAACTTTAATTAAAAAGATTAGTGTTTGGATATTATGTATTTACATTTATCAATATCCTGTGATGTGAGTCATCCATATCACACCAATTTAAAAAAATTTATAACCGGAAGAAGTTGAGAATTATTGATTAAGGAAACTGAAGAGAAAATATTGGCATTGTTGGAAAAAAGTAAACGATGATAGACTAAACTTATAATATAAATTAATTTAACAGTGATGGGTATAGAGTTTCATTCTGGGAAGGCCCCCCCCCCCCCGGGTGTTTAACATCAGAGTTTGATAATGCGAAATGGTAATAAGGACGTTCTTTTTGTTGGATCGGAAACGAAATTATGTCTAAGAGAGATCTTTTTCCGCGGTAATGTAGTAGAATTGGCTTGTTTGTAATCGAAATGAGTGAGAGCAGCCTCAGCGAATCGATGACTGGTAAAATACAATCATCAAATAGGATCTATTATAGGTATACTATACTATTAATACTTAATTTTATGATATAAAGATATTTATAGAGGAAGTCTATTACACAAACATTTAAAGTGGATAATTCGGAATATCTTCTTAACGCGTTTATGGTGTATTTATTTATATTTATTATAGACCGCTGCACAGATTTTAGCCCTTAAAAACTCACTGAATTGTTTGAATACTTAATGCTCGCTGTAAAATGTATTAAAAAAGCTTTGCAGCTTTAGACAATGTGTATTGTCTGAGAATTGTATAATATATCAATAAAATCAATACATATATACCTAAACAAACGTATCTAACAAACGTACCAATCATTATCATACATAGATATAGGTTTGTCTATACGACTATACATAATCTATTAGAGTATTACGGTAAAATGTTACTCGCCGCCCGAGGGATTCGTAGGTATGTAGTTGTATATGTATGAAATCCAATTTCGTTTAGATATAGAGGCAATATAAATTTAGCTATATCTCATTGTATAAATAGTAATTTATTTTGAGTTATTGTATATAAGATATGCATTTATTGCAATTTAACAACCTATTTATAAAAAAATTAATATTAGAACATAAGCGTAAGTTTTTTTTTTATTACTATGATAACGCTATACGCCAAGAATAATATTTCGTTTGAATTTATCAAATACATAACGTGATGTACGCATGAAAAATTAATTAACTTTTTTAGTTTAAAGTAAATTTATTATTGAAATTGTTTGATTTAAATTTAAAATGCACAATATTTCAAGTATATTAAAAGTTGAATAAGTACTCGTCAGTTGAGATATTATCCCTCTTGGAGAAAGTAGATTTATTTTTGCACCAAATAAATTTAACTTATAAATAAAATCGGCAATAACATCATTGTTTTATTGTATTGCTATTTTGCTGTACGAATTTAAAATAATGTTAAAAATTGTTTACAGTAATTAATAATTAATTTTTTCATTCAAATATTAGTACATATACTGCAATACAATATTTATTATGTTATGAGTTTTAAACTTTTAAATAATTAGTATAAAACTAAATCAAAGTATTTTTAATGAATTTAATCATACATTTTAACTATTAATAATTTATGATCTAAGGTAGAGTTTTTATAAACATTAAAAGTATTATTTTTTAAAACTATATAAAAATATAAGATATATTTTTAACGACTATGCTATAGGTAATACAAGTGCTATTAACTGAATTTTAAGGAAATTTATTTTTGTTTTACGGAAAAGAAATCAACTTTTTTTAAATTTGGTAAAAAAAGATAATGTAAAAGATAATTTGTGCCAACAGGCAAAAACCTATGTGTCCCATAATAACTTATGGAAATAATGTATAGTCGTATAGTCGTAGGTGTAAATAATATAAAGATCGTTTCAATATCAAATAAAGATCATCGAGTTAAGTTGGCAGAATAACGATTAATGGAAATTTATAAATACTACAATATCAATGGTTCGATACAAAACAGATTTTTCAACTTAAAATAAGTACAAATACGTATTATAAATTTTCTTTTCACTAGTTCACAAAATATACCTTTCAAGATGAAAATTAAAAGCGATCATCGCGTATCGCTAACAACCACATGTGCACATTATAGACGTGCGTTTTTTTGAATTTAATTGTTTTGTATTTATACTACACTAGTCACGTCGTTGTTCCAGAACTGTAATTGTGTACACACACATGTGTTAAATGGCTTAATAATATAATATACATACGGTGTATATATTAATATATCTAATTTGCGCTACAGCCAGGGCCGTACGACAACGATAGGAGGAAAGAGGAGGTATAATAAAGATAGATCGCTTACACCAGCTGAACGATTGCCGTTTTAATTTCGATATTGTTCGACATCCGTTGACGGTATTATTATCGATCACGATATGGTCATCGACGTGATATTATATAAAACAGTAGAGGAGGGGAAATATTATATCCCCAAAAATTATAAAATATACAAGGACTTGTATAATTAAAATATGCACGAAAATATTTTCCATACCTTGTTATTTATATTATAAAAATCATCTTAAATAAGAACGACGTTAATTAAATCACTGACATTTGTCGGTTTGATCAACATAATTTAAAAGAGAAAATGGGCAAAAGATACCAAGTAAAAGAAATAATGTCTTAAAAATCAAAAATATACCTAAAAAGTAAAAAGGTAAATCTCAAAAAGCAACAATTACCAAAATATACATCATAAATATACAGGTCTGGGTTTGTTTTAACACGAAACAAGTTAGGTTGTTTCTAGCTAGAATTTCGATTGTTTAAAACTGGCGAGAACACATATTCAAATGCTTTATACAGAAGTCCTCAGTCCTATAATAATAATAAGGTGCTCGCCGTAGATCGATCATGAGCCCACGTGTTTAATAATTTATTACTTTGCTATATCGCATACATCTATAAGGTATTCCGAGACACCGAGTTATCGGTTGATGTATAATAAATTAATAACATATAAATAAATATATTTGGGAATTGTCAAACATGCACTGTTTAAGTGCCAACTTTAACCTAAACCATAATTTTCAAATTGCGGCCAATCGGTCAATCCTTGTACATTTTATATTGACAATTGCATGTGTGTGTCCATCGATTTAGTATTACAACATTATTACACGATGGTATGGATATGTGACGACGTAGGTAACTAATTCAGAAACAAACGTTAAACACATATTTTTAATTTTATATAGATAATTACATTACCTAAGGCATTAAAAATATAAATTATACTTCCAACTGTCGACTGATATCAGTTAATTTTTGTAAAGATCGGAACGAGTGCAATTCATGCATTCCCTTTTTCTGACCTTATTGAATTCAATAAAAATAAGGGTAATCCGATCTTACCCATGTAATATTGATTGATCACCACGTGTTTTTTGTTGAGATTTACCAATAATCTATACACCTTATTACTTTACGGACAAGTTGTGCACTCCGCCCTAGCTGTTATTTCGGTCATTGACACTGTATACTGTTTATGGCCTATATGATTATATTATTACGTATACAGCTCAATACCGTAGGGGGGAGGGTGCCCGTGGAGGTAAAAGTCTATCCGGTGGATATAGGTGTCGGCGGGGCTCGTGGGCGTTCAGGGGAGTGTCAACACTTTTTCTCCCAGTGAACTCGCGCGCTTTTCGGCGTAGTCGAGCAGCTGACCGGCGCACGCGACCTTACAATAATAATAATATATTATTACGACGATTTGCGAGCGGGCGGACAGACGAAGAGGGTCATGCTCGTCGTGTTTTTTAGTTTCGGCATTGCCATCATCACATTAATCGTGTAAATATTATTTATACACACACTGCTTTTGAACCGGCGGCCTTTGGTCGCGCTTGAAATCGTATTTATAGGGTACCGCGCTTATACCACGTGCGCTCACTCGGTCGAGTCAGTCGCTCAACCGCCGTCGCGCGGGGTGCCGAAAGCCGACCACGCGCCCTGTATGCACGCTCGCGCACGCGGCCGCCGGCTTTCGTCACACACACACACACTCACGTCACACACACACACACACACACACACACTCGTTCGGGCGCGCGTCCGTTTTCGTCGACGGCAAGTTATAATAAAATCGGGGGACGGACGTGTCCCCCTCCTCCGCTCTCGCCACCCCTTCCTCCGAGACTCAATCCCTGCCGCCGCAGACGACGACACGTCGCACGCACACGCCGGTCGCTCTGGCGTTACAGGCCGCCGCGAGCGTTTTACACGAGGGGACGCGCGCGCTGCGTACGCATCGCATCAGTAGCGTGCCCACTCGCCGGTACGACATATTATTATTATTAAAATAATATAGGTACGCGTGCACTCACCGCACCGCACCGAACTGCATTGCCACTGGAACGCATCGCACGCGCGCGCGCGCCTCTCACACGCTTGCACACGCACACTCGCACACCCCACACAAGCACGCGGCGTGCCGCGGAATAATGCCAAATGGCCAAATCGCCGGCTGCGACGCCGTCGTCGAACGCACCGCCGTCGCCGCTTTCACCGCCAATCGTCACCGTCGCCGCGGCGGCATCACACTGTACATCACCGTCAGCGGCGGCGGGGTCAGCGGCGCGTCAACGACAGCCAGAGTGGCCTGCCACCTCGCCAGCGGCGTCTCCATCGTCATGTGGCGACGGTTGCAGCACGAGCAGTGGCAGCGTCAGTGGAAGCGGTGGTGGCCGCGGCCAGTCGTACCACTACGATGGTGGTGCAGAAATTACGCTCAAGAGCATCGAACACACGCTGTTGCCGCTCGTCAAACAGGTACGTGCAGCTTAAAACATGTAATGGTATATTAAAATATGTATCTTCCATCCGTCCACGATATCGTGTGATACCGTGGCATTCGAATCATATCACTCCGTCCCCGCCACGGCCGGCCGGTGTAGTAACCGACCTCGCCACCGTGTTCCTATATTATATTTCGTTCCGCTGCGACGACCACGCCGCCGCAGTAGTTATGCACGCATGTATATTGTGTGTATATATATATATATGCGAGGGGTGGCTTACAGAGGTCCACGTGTAGAATCTGCAGTGTACACGATACCGTTTCGAATATAGCGGTAGCCGCGGCGGTATACGTAAAAGAACAGCTCCGGTTCTGAAACCAAAATAGAATGCCAGGTGTGACCCACATTACGCGTGCAGCGTTAGTCGTTACGACGGTGACGACGACGCCGACGATGATGAGAGGTAAAAATGTTTGCATTTAAGCCGCCTGACCTTTTTCGCGTACACTTGACCGGCTTCCGTTTGGCCGCGTATCACCACCGTTCGCACGCCGAAAACGACGACACCAAAGTGACAGAGACAGAGCGCGTGGAGGAGATATTCCAATCAGAGCTGTACGGCGGTGGTCGGGAAAAGCGATGCGTTTCGTCGGCGGAGCGTTTCCCGTCGGGTCCTATTCGGTTTGAGGTTAACCGTGTCATGGCGAAAAGATACGCCACCGCCGCCACCACCGCCGCCGGTGGCATGTACCGACGGTGACGACGGTGGCGTTGTCGGTGGCGGCGGCAGCGGCAGCGGTGGAGGTGACGGTGTTGGAGGAGACGGTGCAGGTCGGTGGTGTTGGCGGTGGTGGGTTTTTATTGATTGGCGGCGGCGGCGGGTCCGGCGTCGTCGTTCGCGCGCGTTGCCCGCACGCGCCAACGCCGAGCGCGCGCTCGCGCCCGCGCAATTATACTCGCGCGCACGCACAAACGCACCGGACGAGCAGCAGCCAGCACAAGCACCAGCAGCCAGCACAAGCACCAGCACCAGCAGATCGCCGCCGGACGCCGCCGACGCTGCCGTCGCTGCCGCAGCCGCCGCCGCCGCCGCTGCCGTCGCCCCCCCTCGAAACTTACACACACACACACACACACACTCTCACACATAAACACACACACTTACACATACACACTTACACACAACGGTAAAGATAAAATATTATTAATTTGATAAAATATAATAGGTATATTATATAATAATTATTTAAAATAAAAAAAAACAAAATACTAAATAACTACTGCTGTTTTTTCGTACGAGTAATTTTTGTCAAAAAAATTTTTAAAAAAATGATACATACAAATCGTGCGCGGTTACACCATACTTGTACAATACATTATTGTTATAATATATTACAATAATATTAAAATATATTATTGTTATTGTTCTCGTTGTTATATTATCACCATCATCATCGTTGTTATTATTATTATTATTACTACTATTATTATTGTTATACTATAATACCGTCGTCGTAAGTTTCGTATCGTATCCAACGGGTCTTACGTGTCGTCGCTGTCGTCGTCAAGATCTTCCCCCTGCTTTCCTGTACGGGTATACCTACGCCCGCGGCCACGTCTCCTCGGACCTGCTGCAGTGCGAGCCCTGCTGTGCGCCACGCGCGCGGGCGGAATCGAAAGTGCCGAACACCCGGCACACACCCAGCACACGCCGACCGACGGACACGCCGCGACATGGCTCTTCTGCTCGGCGACCACTGCGGCAGACAGCAGGTAAGCCGCCGTCGCAGCCGTCTCGCATTATGTACCACGCGGTCATATCGCAAGTCACAGAAGCCGGTGAACAGTATGTCCGGTGTCCCACACTATGGTTAACCCGCGGTTTTTGTTTTTTTTTTGGGGGGGGGGGGGATATGGTTTTGGGCGGGTGGCCACTGTTCTGGAGACTGCGATCCGGATGAGATTGCGGCTCGGGCGGGACCGGGTATAGAAAGCTCTCCGGATAGCGCGTCGATAGTCGGCGACGGACAGAGCCAATGGCCAAGCCAAATACTCCGCTCGCCCGCACCGCGTCCGAGCCGCGTCTCGACGGCTTTAACTCTAATATTGACGTGCACGTACACACCGATGTGTTTTCCGGCTACTTCTCGTACCGATACCAATATTGGAGGGGAGGGGGGCAAAAAACAAATCCTAGTTGTAAAAAATGTCGAGATATTAAAAACCGATAAAGTATTGCATAAGTACTTGTGTGGCGTTTGAATGAGTATTTTTAATATTCGTGACAGCGAAATATCAAGGTTCCAGTTATCGAGATTTCGTCTGTAATATATATAATTATTATATACTCATGTCAGAACACCATAATATTGTGCACTGTATTATATTTTATATTATTGTTCTCAGTGGCGTTAACATTTTTGGTGTTGACCCTTTTTTATGTTATATTTGATATTGAATACTCCTCTTTTGTCCCCCCAAACGTCCTCAATTATCTGATAAAAAAAATGTATGTAAAAAGAATTATTGAATTTTTTTTAAATGTTTTTAGCAAAAAATTGATGATCAAAAAGCCAGATTTAACCTAATCATGTTAATAATAATTGGCATGTTGTTATAATAACCGTGATGCTAATTGAGTTATTGTTTACAGTTTATTAACTTGGATTTTTTTAAATAAATACAGCGTAGGTCCTACAAAGTTGAATATTTTTTTGTGATACAAAGCAATACTTTTGCAGCACTTTTAAATGTTTTGGTTTTTAGGTAAAATTGTTATGGATCAGCTTAGGGAAACTGATGTAGGTACCAATCCCTCTCCCTCGAGCAAAAATTATATTAAGGTGGTCCTAGTGGTTTTTTTTTGGTTACTGAGATTTTTGAATTTTTAAATGATTGCGGTTAGGTTCCCTCTTATTATTATAAAAATATTTGTAGAACGGTACAGATAAGATATTTATGTAATCATAACAATAATTATATTAAATATATTATAATATATAATAATATGTATTGGAAATTCGTTATCAATCGGATGGCGAATCAATTTTTATCGATTATACCGGCAAAAGGATATTCAATTGTGCCCCTCAGAACCTTAGTACGAGTTTTTTTCTTTAAATGACGAAAGATTGTAGGCGGGTTCGTTTCATTTATACATTTCTGCGGGTACGGGGCACGGGCCACACAATGAATGTCGGAATGAAAACATCATTCATCAAAAATTTCAACATTTCCATTTACTATCAGTCGGAGAACTAATAGCGTTGTTTGAAAAGTTTTTGTTCCTATATACTGTTCAGTGTTCGGCCATCTGGGCTAATGTGGTGAGTCGACCTAGAAAAGTTTTCCACAGGGTTACTGACTTTTTAATACTGACCAAACACGATGTTGCTATGAAAAAATAAGGCGAAAAAAGTGTAGTTCGATATAAATTAAATATTATCAATATACTTCTTAAGATGGTATTAATTCCTAACCTAAGATGCGTTTCTACTTGTGGCTTTTGGAAAATTGTGATGAATACACTCATTAAACTGTGTTTGTAGAAAATTTAGTAAACAATTTTATATTTTTCAGTTATTCTTTTGGCTAAGTAAAACACAAAGACTAATATTGTCATATATTTTCTGGATTTTCATCAAAACTAAATAAATACAACTAAGGTGATTTTATATTATCGTTATACGTTTATTTTGAACGCCTGTGAGTAAAAGTACTTCATAAAATATGAATACTACATATTATATTTTATTGGCTTATGATTTTAAACGTTACGAAAATCGTAAGTATTCAGTGCATTTTAAGCTTATTTATCAATTTCGAATAGTTATTTTTTTCTTTATCTTTCTTCTAAGATTTTTAATGATGTCGGACATTTGACGACAAAGTTAGTCAACTTGGTTTGATTAATCGTTTTCAGTTTGTATTTATATAGGGGTGAACGTGGTATGCGTAGACCTCCGGTCATTTTATGTCCAGCTGTGTGACGTTCGACCTACGCTCATAATGTGTTAAAACGTTCGTTTGATCGGAAAGACTTCTGCACTGCAGCGTACGGCCAACGGGTTTAACGCCAAACATTTAAACGAGACCACCAAGGAAATAGGTTTGGTTAGCCAGACAGAGACTGCAGTTGGAGTTGAATAAACTCGACAATAATATTTTATAATGTGGAGTCGAACATTTTTCAGTGAAAGAGCACTTGATAGACATATAAAGTTGTCCATCACTGAAAAATGTTCCGCTCCATATTATAAAATATTTCTGCAAGGTATTTTTAACTGCAACAGTCTCTGTCTGCGTTTCGTACTGAGTTTAGTTATATCTACATCAAAGTTGTATACGATTAAATTGGCTTTTCGCGGAAACCGCTCAAGTTCACGTGAAATACGGCCAACTTTTGTGTACATAGGCGAACACCCTCACACCCACCCCCGATCGCCATTTTAGAGACACATTAGACTCTAATGATTAGAGGTCGGCAGGTAGGCATGTATCTATATAATATTGTATGTATGTAGGCGTATATAATCAATTGCGTATACGCGTAACATTTCATTTTTGCACAATAACGATTTTTCTTCCTTTGATTAAGTAAACAAAACCTGCCGAAAAAAAGGAAAAGAAGAAATTCACTTATTGTAATATCGCCTAAGGGGACGGGTCATTTAACTCGGAATTTACTTGATTACACACTCGGTGTTCGGTGTACCTACCTGCCTATACACGCCGCGTGTGTGCTGCAAATACGCTAAAACAATATTACTGTGTGTGCTTTTGTTTACTTCTGCCGTGTTAATTTTTACGCGTGTTTAATGTCTCGTGCATTTCATAAATCGTATTCGCATGCAATGTAGTAAACGTAAAACGCCTTTTCGCAATGACGTAAAATACGTTCTAGAA
Organism: Myzus persicae; assembly: GCF_001856785.1. NCBI lineage: Eukaryota > Metazoa > Arthropoda > Insecta > Hemiptera > Aphididae > Myzus > Myzus persicae. The sequence goes on along the minus strand of NW_019103067.1, from coordinate 46,234 downwards.
TATTATATTATATATTATTATTAGACATTAGGTATAGGTATATACGATTATTGGTCCCCGAAATCGGTCATATTGCATGGCCGGAGGGGCTCAATGTTAATGAAAATACTATAAAGCGGTGCTGAGGCCCTCTTTTTTCGGTTAGTCTTAAGATTATGTATTACACGATGAGCAACTTCCCACCCTCCAGCAGCGATTGAATAATCAAAATATATTTAATAATAACCAATGATATTGTTAACAAAATTTTATAAGAACTAATTAACCACGGATGGCAACAATTATAACTATACTGATTTATTTTAAAACTGGAGGTGCTAATCACAACCGAATCTCCTCCAAATTGCGCCTATGTGCCTAAATATTAGAACGTCCACTTTCATCATCGAGTATTCGAGTCATAATGAATAACGCAAAACAATGACTATAACTTATTTTCAAAGCGTTTAAGAAATTATTAATACCGCATAAATCTTTAAATCGTTTCGTTCACGTATATACAATATGCATAGGTACCAGGTACCTATAATAAGTTTAATACCTATGCAAACCGAAAAAACGTGATCGCATCGTGTAGGTGGTTTTCAAATATATATAAAGAACCACGTTGTAGGTACGATGAATTTTAAACAACCGTATAAGAAATATGTATGCATATGCATTTTACTGACGATGTGGTATTTTTTTTATTTATCTCAATTTCGACATCGGTGCATCAATAATGTATACGCTTCAGACAGTTTACGTCTGAAACATTTTTTTTTCTCGTTAAGTGGAACTCGTGTTCAATATATATAGGTCTCCCCGAGTTCGTATAGAGCGATACGGAGAAAAAAAATATCAATATACTTTCACATTTTAAAGTACTTCCAACACGTGTGGTGGAAATAATGTTTATGCTGACAGGATTTTGCCTGGAAAAAAGTACTATTTCTCCACCAACGTAGTTTGACGGTCAGACCTTTTGGGGTATGCACTGAAATTCAACTCGGAGTAAGGTTGCCTCGGGAACGGCAGTTTTTTTTCCATTGCGTGTTACTTAAAAAAATTAAACGTCCTTAACACGATGGGTGGCAAAATCAATGCTCACAATTTTTTTTTATATATATTTTCATTTGACTAATAGCACTATTAAACCCGAGACAAATTTACATTTACACTGCAATACTCTCACATACACCAATAATGTATTATGTATTTATGTAACTGACACTTGCAGTTAATGTTTATAGTCGGTGCCAGTGTGCGAATGCTGACAGTCACCAGAGATTGTTGACGAACAGTAAAAAGCCAGTGAATGTTGGTAAATTGTTTGAAAGTTCGTACACTTTATCATACTTAATATTATGTAATTTGCACAGCTATTTCATCGAATAGGTTAGGTATCAAGTATCAACAGTATATAGATACCTAAAAGATATTATAACAGGTTTCTTTTCAAAGATAATATATGAAATTTTACATTAGATCAAGCCTATAGGTTATACTCAATAACAGCCGTTTATGTTAACAAGCAAAATTATAATTGTTCACTTCATTTTATTTGAAATGTAAAAGAATTGTAAAGTTGTCATGGAAAGAAATGTAATAGTTTATTTATATCTTAAGGGCATGACTATCGTTTCTTTTCATCTGCTGCTGAAAGAAACTTGTATAACTTAGTGAAATGCAGATCAGCTTGAAAAAACATACTATATAATAGCGTATCATCTAAATACGATTGAAATGATACGGAAATGTTTTAATTAATTAAAACTCTGATCGCCCTTTTAAATCAGAATACATTAGAATACACTGATTTAGCAATTTATTATGATGATGCTAATGAGATGTTTGGTATTTATTGACGAGACCCACGCTGTAACTGGTAGTGTCGTACTCAAAACTTTTCCTTCAAATATATTCATGTATATCAAATATAAATACATGTATACCCCCCAACTCTATTTCGACATTACAGTGGGTACGCTGCTGGTATAACTGGATATGATTAATTCACGAAACGAATTGCAATGAAAGTATATAAATAGCATGATGGTTTTTTGTTTTGTGTATTTGATACTAATGTATTAGATTTCAAACAAAACATTTCAACAAGAGCCGAGGAATAAAAGTTAAAGGTATTATTGTGAAATCTGTCATCGGTTTCGATGCAATTTCATAATATGTCTAATACACATATTGTTTGTAAAGGCTGTTCAAATTCAAAGCAGCAAAATAGGTTGAGAGGTTCAGTAAATATATATAATCACATTATAATTTATAATAGATACGTAGGTATCGTAGGTAATGAGTATCCGTATGTTTTTAGCACATTATATTTTAATTTCCTACAGTAGTTTGAAATTCCGAATTCGTCAATTTGTTTTGGAAAAGCTGCGAGTTTAATGTGAAAGGACAATAGTGTGAACAATTGTCAGGGTAAAACATGTTCCAGTCAAACACAAGAAATAGGGCGAATGAAGATAGGCATTCCGTATAGCTTAAATAGATTAGGTATCACACGAATAAACGATTGGAACGGATGTATATTTTATTCAGTAGGTCGATAATGTACGACTTTAAATGAAGACAAAGTCAGTGCTTTTCTTCTTCTTCTCTTTTTTTTTGTGTTCTCTCTCGGGAAACAAAATTTAATAAACAGAAATCAAGAAAGCAGCTATAAAATACATAGTAAAGAATGAGATACGCCTATGGCGGATAACTTACAATGGGTACACAATATATAATATAGGTATATAATAGTAGGTTTAAGTGTACAATACGCATGTTTGCAATACTAATCATCTGCATGTGACTATGAAATACGACAAATACATTTTATGAATAATATATTTATAACAATATAAAAGTCAACTAATTTGTAAAATACAAGAAATAAAATATTAATTAGTACCTATTAGTCATTCAAAACCACGAGTGAATTATCAGAGAGAGAGAGAAGTCGAACGAATATGACTAAAAGGCTAAAGCAACTAAAATAATATGACCACCAAAACAAAAGTCCACACTCTTCTACTAAAATCTGTGGTTCTGTATAGAAGTGCGAGAGTGTTTGATAGTTCAGGACGTTTAACATGGAAAAATAAAGACTCCAAAAATACTTTGGCCATTGTTAAGGGTGTGCGTACAACGTATACAAAGACTTTTATGAATTAGCTACAGAAAATTGTGTCATAAATCAATTATGCACCAGTAAACAATTTTCCGCGTGCTCCTAAAAGTTTTCGACAATCAAAGATGTTTTGTCATCGGATGATATTAGTAGGTGGGGACAAGAACTAAAACTTCGCTGTTATAAAATTAAGCGCATCAAGGCACCACTGACGGCACAATAATAAATAATTGAATTTCGAGAAACGACTTCTTATGCACTTATAATATTATCCACGGGTAATAATATTAGTTCTACGTTGGGTAAGTAGGCATATGCACTATTATTTTGTCAATAATTTACGTTTATCAGAGGGCACAAACAAGTCACAGCATCGCTTATAGTAATTTGCACCTATCTATTCCGGAAAATTCCGAAATTATTATTTATTAAATTTGTGCACTTTTTATACTGTCAAAAATCACAGCGGTGGACTGCATTTTAATAGCTGTCAGCAACGTTTAAATACTCGCAAATCGGCAAACAGTTTTGGAGGGACGTACTTATAATATAAGTATCATATAATATTGATTAGAAACATTTGGGTGCGTAGCCCTCACATCTCCAACTATAATATAGTAGTCGATACACAAATACAAATTGTTAATTGCAGAAGTGACACATTCACATTCTAACTATTTTATATCTGTTAAACAGAGTAGATGACAAACACACATGTAATTCATAGGCATATATGTGGTAAAATATTACGGCCGGGTCTTATTATGTATGATATTATACATATGTCTAGTTACCTATTTAATTATCTTACTAAATTTTATAAAGTTTACAGAAGAAATAACAATTCTTATCATCTGAATTTATTTACCACCTAATCTATACCTATACCGTGAACTTACCGCAAAAACAAAATTTTAAATAAGTTTTCTCTCGATAACATTTATTGGGTTTAATTTCAACATATTTTGTTTAAAAAATATATGCATACTTAATTTTGGGAGATTCAGCAGGGTATTTTATTTTTGAGGGATTTGGGGGTTGGGTTAAGCCACCAGCCCATCCCACTATTTGCACGAATGATCTCTTAGTTACTTATCACTCTTGCACTGTGTATACTGTGGGCATTACAACAGTGGTACTGTGGCATTATTCATCAATGTTAACGAAAAAAAACATTTTATTACTTATAGAATATTAATATTTTTTTTGAACCCTAAGAGGGCTTCACATGCATTTTTTGTCTCCGATTTCCGAATGTACAACATAGCATATTTATGTTCAGTAGTTTCAATTGTTTGTAGAAAGTTTAAATAAAAGTGTAAAATGACCTATATATAATCAAAATTAAAAGTAAGAAGATTATCTTCGTTTGCCGGGGGATTTTTTTACTATATTTTAATTTTTAAGCAAGTTATGAGCATTTTTAAACTGTATCTAATATTTTATATACCTACTGATACCGTGCTTAAAATTAAAAATATCTTAAGAACCTCACAATAAAAAACAAATAATGTTCTTTGAGTTCGATAATAGGTCAATTACCTGTATCTTTAATGATGTTACTAAACAAAATTGGAGCCTCTGGACATAAATTTGTTAAGTCGTACGTTTGTAAGACGGAAATAACACGTGTGGGTATACTGCATAAAACAATACGAACTATTATTTTCGGTCACCGGCGGCATTGTTATAGTTCAAAGAAGTGGGTACCTATTCGAAAAAGAGGCCTATTGTAGACGTGTAGTAATTTACATTCTCTATACCTACCTAATACGATATAATGTGTACCTACGCATTGTTATTATATTGCTTAAGACTTTTGGGGATGACATCGCATGGTGCATAATATAATAATATGGTGTTCAAAAATATTTTCATTTATACGTGAGATTTTGATAATATTATAATATAATTTGCACAGTGCGTTAACGAAAATTCCTTAAGGGGGATAATGTGGTTCAGCTTCAGATTATAATATCATGTTCACCTAAAAAAAAAAGTAAGTATATCAGTATATGTACGTACTTTTTGGTAGGTACTGATAAAATACATACATTTATAATGAAATAAGAGATAATATTATTATTCAGTTCGTTATTGCGATGCACCCTAAAAAATATAATTACCTTATTGACGTTTTCGTTTGACTATAGTATGGGATGTACACCGAGCAGGATTTAGTGATGCGAAGGGATATTATTTTTCCTGTAAAGATACTTGAGAAATTCCACACGCCCACTTAAACACCTAGTTTCATATTATGTAACGTGATGAGTAAAAAAAATGCAAGTGCATATTTTATCGAACTTTAAATAGTTCATGGATTTAAACTTTTTAATTCGTATGTATGAAATCGTTAAAAAGAACTTACAATAGTACCTATACTTAAAAAAAAAACAGTTTTCATACTTCGATATGCTATGTATAAATATAGTTGAATGAGTAATATTGCATACTATGTTAAGTATGTTTGGCTTCAACTTTAAACTAAACAAATGTATGGATATTAAAAGAATAGAATATGATTGTTTGGTTTTTTTAGGAATAATTTATTTGATTTTTAACGAATTGACATGTTCGCAATGAATTTCAGTTTTCGATCAATTGATTTTTCTCAATATTTTTTTATGGCAAATGTTAAGTAGATACTGAAAATCAGTTTATTTTAATAAAACATTATTATTCTTTTATAATATTAGTCATTAACAACTAACAAATAAATGAATTCAGTTTTTATTAGTACCAACCTATAATCCATTTACCTAGTGTTATATTAAACAATATAATTATACATATTCTTACTATAATGTGCCGTTTATAAATTAAAAATAATTTCATGATAGTTGAATGGTATAATAATATGCATTAGAGAATAATAATAATTCATTGCATTTAGCTTCAAATTTCAAATGCTGGATCGCGTGATGACATATTATTATTATGTAGGTAATCATATATATTATTTAATATAAATGATACATGAGTCGTGTGTTTGAGAAATAAAAACGCAGGCGTAGATATAGTTCTTTAATTTTGTTTACTTTAAACATAGTGGTTGAGCGTAAATCGTATATAATTTATATTTCTAATCGGGATAGGAAGTAGGTAGTCATTATTCAGCACTATCAAAATTAGCAAGTATTTAAATAATGCCGTACCTGTGTCCAATACCCCGTACAGCTTATAAAATCAATAGTAGTAAGATAGTTTATTATTATTCGTATGGCTTTCGGCTTTAGCTAACAATTGAATTGCCATAACCGACTTCCTAAAACATTAAATTTTAATATTTTAATTCGAGAGTTAATGCTTATGCGATTATCACTTTTGAATATGGATGTATACTCTATACAATGTTTAGAATTAGCCTATAAAAAACAACCTTCTTTTTAATAAAGAAATTAGTGTATACTTTTACACAAATAAATATATGTATTATTATTTAAATAATTAACTGTATAAAATCTTACATTTTTAACTAGTTTTTATGTTTTATCTGCACCTAGTATATGTTATTATTGTTTGTAATACTTTATTTAATTTTTCTATTGTATATTTGTCTGTGAACATAATTTATAAATAGGTACGTTTTTAAGATTGTTTCTTCAATTTTATTATTCATAACACATTTCATATTTTTGAACTAAGTTCTACCAATGAATAATTTTTTAATGTGTTAATAAAAACAAATCGAAAAAAACAAACAAAAAATACATTTGTAATTTCTATGAGCATTTTATTACACAAAATTTTAATTTTAATCAAATAAATATTCATTATTTTACAAGTAATATAAGTAACATATTGGTATTCGTTCAGTTTATTTGGAACTCGGTAACCGTTACAATTAAAAAATAATATAGATAAACTATATATTTTAAAATATAATACAGTTTTTAGAGGACTGTTTTATGAAATCGTAATGGTTAACGAGTACCATGATGAAATATTAGGAGTTATACTTATTTTGAATATTTTATATAAAATATAGATGAAAATAAAACACCCAGAAAAATGGATAATAGATGAATCGCATAATTTATAAAATACATTGATTTTTATTTGAAAATAGTGTGGGACACCTGTTGGTTCAAATTCCAACATTTAATATTAAAATTATGCATTTATTAGTAAGTAGGACGCAGTTTAGAATTATTGGTGCATACCCATAAGAAAAAAATTGTCTAAGCCGGCGTGTCTCAAACATTTATGTTGTACAAATATTTTAATACAATATTATTATTTTTATCACTCTAAAAATGTTGTTGCTTCATTGAATAAATGCTTATGCGTACATGTATATTCATGCTAATATTTGGAGCCCTTTGTTGTATTCTGATTAATTGAACAAAACGAAAAAAGGCCACGCACCAACTGTTATTCAACAAAACATGATGCACGATCAGTTCACATCTTTAGATTTGGCGAGTTCCCATATAGATCCTCCTATAATAATACTTATACATTTACCTTTTCCTTGTCTTAATTTCAAGTTCATACGTTCCTTCATTACTTGAATAGTAATCCCATTAGACACGTTCATAAAAACCCATTAAATTGTTTGCGGTCGACGAAACTGTCTTGGATCTGAAATTAAACGCTAATTTTTGGTTACATTTAATTGCATACTATGTGCAGTTAATCCATTTGGCCAACACCTACCACGTTTTCTCATACCACTTTATGAAACACTAAGAAATACCCCATAGTATGAAAGTTGATGGACAGTAAATATTATATTCATTGAGGGTTTTATATCAAATCAATAAATCGGGGGTTTTTTTTTGCAATAGAAAATTGTCTTTTCCAAACACACATTATTATTATATTTAAACTGTCGTTAATTTTAAAACGTTATATGAATATTTTATTACAGAAAAATAATAATAAATTGTTATTTGATTAATAAGTTTCCGTCACCGAATATACGTAGTCTGTACTTACTGTAGGGTTAGGAATACCTTTTATTCGCATAAAAATAAAATGTGCAGTTATTTTGTCAGCACCTAAATGCGGAAAGGTTTTTAAGTGTTCATTAGTTTGTGTGACGAGAGTTATAAAACATCAATGAAAAATAATACGTCTAATATTTTTTGTAATGAACATTCATTAAATGTTATTTTATTACACAGAATGATATGACCATCTACTGTAGCTTTATGATTATGGCTGTACAATATTGTACATCGAGCAAAAGATACACAAATAATTTTACTGTCGATTACTTTTTTTCACATATAACAACCAACCACGAGTATATTTTCACCGGTTTTATTTTTACATTACTTAAAAACCATAATATAATAAAAAAACGATTAAGGTCGACATTCTCCCATACAAGTATCTGAGCTTTAAAAGCATCGAATAATATAATATTTTTTTTGTTCGTATTTTATTGTTTCATGAAATAGAGGATTGTACGTATTTTAGAGTTTAAGTATAATATGTATATGCACGCCTAAACGGGTATAATATAATACACTTTCCTCCAATTTATTTTTATAGACTACTTTGAAATGTAACTATGGATATATAGGTAGGCAGTAGGTACTATATAATATTATATACATTATTAATTTAAGTAATGAAATTCGTTTATTTTATCTACATATGATAATTTTACCATTTATTTAGAGAGACTAAACAAACTAAAAATAGGAAAAAGTCAGTTCTAATAATCGAAATGTATTATTTACATACATTTCCTTTATTCATTTGCAAATAACTATACTATAGTTACAATACTATTATTAGTATTACCTCCTTAAAGTTATTGATTTGGATTAACTGTGGTCATGTTACTTAAATTAAAATAAGTTGTAAAAACTTTTGAAATTGTTTATTAACTACGTTTGGTATATTTGTTCAGGTTAATTAGGTTTCGCGTTATTTTTTCATAGTTATTATAATTTCATCGCGTGTTTTGTTTTCCGGGAATTCATAAATATTAATTCTTATGGCATGCTAATTTCGCATTTTGTATTCATGAATCTGTTTAATGTAGATAAATCAGATTTAATACATTTATGTATATTCCGACAACGTTGAATAAAAATATTCACACTTACTAAACCATTTTATCAATCATTTTGAAGATTCAACAGATTAATTGAAAAATTAATCAGATTTTAAAATAGTTGTACATTTAATAAATCCATGACTTGCTGCGATTATTGCTTATTTAATTCTGATATTTTTTAAATTATACAATGATAGGATTAATGTGTGAACTGTCGACTATTTTCTTAGAAGTTATTGAGTAAGTGTACAATAGTAACACGCATAACTTTGATGAAATTTCAGGGCTTAATTACTTCTAGGATAATAATAATAGTAATAATTACCAATTAGTCACTAGTATACTCAAGCGTTGTTTATATTTTAGTATTAAAGAACTCGTCATGAAATAGTACCTATACATTACGGAGGAACAAAGTTAAAATCAACTTTTTAGTAACTATATCGTACATATTAAACTTTCAAATTTCATTACGTGCTTATAAGTTATTATTTCGTTTACTATATTTAATGTAAACATATAGTTCAATACTACTTCATTGCGTAGTAGAATGACGATAATTGCAAAAGTGTTATCGATGGATACATACTCTCCAGGCATTTATGTTTCTAATACGATTTAAAAATCAACCAAAATTCCCTAAATTGGAGAATCGCTTATAACCGTTTATACAGGAGTACAGCACAGTAAGACACATTATATTTTATACGTATTATAGTCTTATACAGGGACTGAGGTACAGTTGTATAATAATTGATAAAGTAAAAAATTGTATATTCGTTGTAAGTATGGGAAGAATTGTATATGATGTATTCGTATATACAATATATATACGAGTAGTGACTAGTGATCGTGGAGGGCTGAACAGTGTTGAATAAACGAAACACGCTTTCATCCCATTGAAATAATAAAAAAAGAAAACAATAACATTGACGAGTACCTCCCTATATACATACCACGTTGACGTATAATTGGAACCAGAAACGTTGTGATATTTTTTTTTGCACAATGAATATCTCCGAGCTTTTGGATCGAAAAAAAGAATACAAAATGTCGTCATCATCGTTAGGTTGTTTTGCTCATATACCCTAAGTAGTAGTTATTGTACAGTCAATAGTCGTCCTGCGGATTTCACACGTGGCCCAACACGAAACTTTAATATAATATTATTATATAACGATATTATTATTACCCATATTACTACCCACATAACAATAATAATAACGCCGTAACATAATTTATCATAGTGCTATTTAATATTCTACACAGCACTAGCTATGGGTACTAGCTAGCATATCTATATCTATATATGTATATATATGTGTGTATACGTATGTATATATATGTGTGTGTGTGTGTGTATATATATAATAATAATATTAAACAGTAATAATCAACTGTATATTACACTACTTACACACGTCGAAGATGTCCCACGGCCGTACTCGGGGGACGTTTTATGGTCAGTTTACCCATGTTCATTTTTTTTTCTGTTATCTTCAACTATATTACCCCGACATCCCCCTCTCTCCTATACATATATATCGAAAAAATGTATATATATTTTATGTATAAAAAATATATTTATGTATAATAAGATAAGAAACTGTATTATTAATATAATATTTTGTTGTACGTTGTGTTACAGATATCGACGTTGGTGGCGCACCGGGAACGACCGTTCTGCACCGAGAGGACGGCCAGGGCGATAGCCAGGGTCGGCCAGGGGGTGAACTTGGCCATCGAGCGGTTCGTGACTGTCGGCGAGACCATTGCGGACGACAATCCCGAGATAAAGGCCGACATGTACCTGGAGTGCAAGGAGGCCAGGGCGGCAGGTGAGTACACGCGTATAGTACGAGTACATACGCATAAATACAGTGGCCCGAACACGCTACGGTGGGGTGCGCGAAGGGTTAGTGCGAATGGGGGTGCGTTTAGGCGCGTCACGCCGAGATATAGAGCAGAACGCTCCACGTCACCCCCGTGCGCCACCCACGCAGACACTGTCCTACATCGACCACCTACCCTTTGAAGCGGACCCCGTACGACCCGTCCGACCGGCCGACCCGCGCCACCCGGTCGCCGGAGTACACCCACGAGCACCTCCTCCTCGCACCTATATATACATTCAGTTGAACAATTTTTTATCTCGACTTGTCATATCATAATATATATAATATTATACATGTGAAATGTGTGTGTGCTCGAGGGTATGTGGGGGAGTAGAGGACGTTGTCGACGTTGTCGACGGGTCTCCACTCTCCGTCGTACACTATCGTACCTACATAATATTGTATTTGCAATGTCGGTGGCAAAATGCTTTTGGGTCCGATTTCCGGAACCATTGGTTCGACAACCATAACCCTCGCCCCACCACGTCCTTTAGCACTAGCCCCGCTCTGTCTACCCACCCATGCGGAGACAAGTCTCGATAGTAGGTTCCCTACCCTCCTCGCCTCTACTCACTGTATTCTCTTAAAAATGCCTTGTCGTATTTAAATGTTTAATTTATCGTTAGTATTATTATGGCAGTGGTTGTTATTATTTTTTTTTTTACTTGTTCCGGATGCGAAAATCTCCCAAACCCGACGACGCGCGGTCTACGCTGTAGTTAATCCGGAAGAGGCCTACAGAGTGGTATAAACCCACGGATCGTCAGCTCGGACAATGTTTCCGTGTGCATATTGTTATATTATATTGTTGTAACTATATAACCATGTATAGGTACCCAAAAATGTAAAAAAAAAAAATATGAAAATATTAGGAAAAATGATGAAATTTTCAGTAATTTAATTCCGAAATTATTTCCCCTGAATATCAAAATTATCAACAATTTATCATTAATAATTATTATTTGTATTAAATATATTATATACTATATATACATATATATTATAGTTTATTCCACACCCAAAGATTACATAGTGAAAAAGTTTATCCAACGTAAGGATGTAAATACAATTAATATATAGACAGGATACTAGATCATAGACTGATTTTGTGTTGGTTACTCAATTGTGATTTGCGACTTGAAAGAATCACAATAATACTGACATATAGGTACAGTTTGATTCACCAAACATTCTCATCCTATTTTTTCTTCAATTACGCAGTTGTTAAAATCTAATTTTTAGAATTCTTAAACTTACTTTAGAGACTACATTTCAAACCGTTGAGATTTTTCGTAAGACTATAGAAGTACCCTGTAGAACAGAATTTCTTAAACTGTGTTCCGTAGAACCTCGGAGTTCCACAAAACTTGTGCTTTTAGATTCTGAGCGGAGCGATGAATGTATTGATTTTAAAAATGGTGTGTATTATATTTATTTATTTTTTATTTTTTGGGTCTGTCGTCACGATTTCTTGCAGTAAAAGTGCTTAGATTTCTTCAACAGCAACTTTTCCGGCAGGTAAGCGAATCTAGGGTATTCAAGTGTCAAAATTTAAAATTCTCAATAGTTTTCAAAAGCAACAGGAAAAACAAACAAAAAATTAAGGAAAAACGGGAATTTTTACTATACACCATACATTTTTTAAAATATTTTGATTTGTGTTGAACTATTTATAGGCATATGAAATTTTTGATTATTATTCATTTGTTTTAAACTAAAGTCGACATAACATGTTCACTCCATCAAAAAACTTGTAAATGTAATACAAGGTTCCTTGTTAGTTGAGATTAAAAAAAAAGTTGAGCGTAAATCCAAATTAAATTTTTATGAGCATTTGAAGTTGAAATTTAAAATCTTAACACAATTTTATAACTTTTATTGGCAATAATTCTTACATAAAATGACGCATTAAAAATATTGAAAGAAAAGTAGTGGTTTTAATTGTCCAGCTGTAATAACTTATTGTTGAAAGCTAAACAAAAAAAAGTTGCGGTTCCACAATAAAAGTGCACATAAAAAGGGTTCCAAGGATAAAAAAGTTTAAGGAACGCTGCTGTGGAGTATTGTACCTCTTTAATTTTTCAAATGAGGTCCACTTTTTTTCTACTGCCTAAGTTATTTAGCACATCATTTTTCCGAAATGTTCACGTATCAGAATCATTGTTGATGTTTACAAAATATGTTTCTAATTACCCTTTTTTGCAAAATTTTTTTACTTTTTTCACAATATTGAATAATGTATGAAATAAACAAAGATCACTTGCGTGTTTATTAATGTCGAGTTCTAATTATTACGCCGTACACGACATTATGCGCAATGACATTCCGGTTTTAGGTTTTTAATTATTTGAAACAAAAAGAAATTCTGTAATAAGCTAGATAATTATACTAAGCAAATGTAAGAATGTTATTCAAATACTTCAAAGTAATAGGTAATAAACTTGTATTTAAGCAAACCACATTATTTTTAATAACTACAAAGATTAAGTTTTAGTGTATTACAACCTTGTTTATAAATTTTAATGGTTTTCGTTACGACGCGAACCCGGAACTACGGATACAGAACCCAAAGCTTCGGTTTTGATTAGAGATGCTTTTTATTTTCTAGATTTTCGAAACTATTTTATTGCAGAATAGAAATCAACTGCAAATTGTATTATTCTCCTATATAATACCTTTCTATTTAAATTTCCTCATCGTATAGAAACATATTTTAAATTTTTATCTGCTATTTTTGGTGTAAGAACCACCTAAACTTCAAACATTTTATCTTATTTATATTTATTTTTACTGTAAAACTACACTCCTTAAAATTTCAAACGTGATAGTTAGGTATCAAACTATTAATTTTGTAAGGAGTTTGATCCATCAAACTGCACTGTGAAGAATTATATATTGTTATTTTGTAAGTGGTTCAAACTTAAAAATCCAAAGTTCTTATAAATTTACAGTGCATGAAAAACAGCAACAATGTTTCAAAGTACAACTGTACAAGCAAAAATATACAATTCTAAGTATCAAAAACCTTAAAAAAAACCAAAATGTTTTAAAACAAATAAATATTTTGAAATAATGGTTCATTAAAAAAACACTCTGTATTACTTGATAAATTAGTTTCGAAAAACAACAAGAAATATTTACTTTTTAGTTCTCAATAAAAACATTAAAAGTTTAAATCATGAAAACAAACATTTTGTTTCAAATTATTTTCTGCTTTTTTAGTCGTATTATAAACACTCTCACTAGGTTAAATATACATTGGAGATTGAAATATAATATTTTATATGGCAACATAATATACGAATATAATGATTTTGTTATTAGAATAAGATAAAATAAAAAACTAACTATATTCTTCCTTCAAATTCGATATAATTGCAATCACTTAATATGAAATTAGTATTTTGTGTTGTAGTATAGGTGCTTATCCGTGAACACTAATAATATGTATAATAATTACGTTTTAATAACCTACGTGTTCTTAGATAAATCAAAATACGGTTTTAAAATAAAAAAAAATATATTTATATTTATTGAAGTTCATTTGTACAAAAATATTATATGACAATTAATAAAATCCCGTAGGCAGATCTGATAAATATAAATAATTATTACAAAATGATTAATTTCAATACAAAAAAAAAATGCATTCATAATTTAATGTAATGCAATGTTTAAGCATCTTCACTGTTGAAAAAAAAACAGTGCAATTAAACCAACTTTCATTCCTCATTAAAATATATGTCTCCACCTATTCTGGTGTTCGGTTGCTATTTAACCAGGAGACAAGAGTCATCTCTTGTTAAGTCATGTAAAATAATACAGCCAAATTATACACAAATTTCAACTATATACCATTTTTATCTCAAATAACACGTGATAAATTATTATTAGTGCCCGGATTTAAATCCTGTATAAACTATCAAAAAATGATCTTTAAATAACCAAAATACCTTTTCAATGACAAAATTCCCTTAAAAAAACACCCTAAGTTTTTAAAAGCACGCAATTCGCAACAGCACAAGTGATAGGAAAAGACGGTTTAACTTTTGGTATAATTTATTATTATTTATTGCCTATCATACAACTCGTAACTAGGTACACACTACAATATTGCAGTCCCTATTGGTATTTCACCATATTTGATTCCTTTTTCATTTAAAAACTCATAAATTTAATAATTTAATATTAATAAACGATGGAACACTGTACCACAGCGATTTGAAACAATATTCTTTTATCATCGTGGTAAAATGTTTCCCGGGCAAAAGTATAAATTATTTACGTGTCACCGAAATAATATATTATATTGTTTGGTATTGATGTGCCGATGAAATAAAACAAATTACATTCAAAGCTATGTAGCAATAAGGACGCTCGGAACGTGTTCGTTCGACATTGGAGAATGGAAGTGTAACTACTATCATTGTGCTTTCCGTGAACGTGTTGAGTAACACGCGTAAACAATGTTTACGAGAGTAATAGCCCATTTATTTTGGCATTATCCGGAATATTTCAATGGTAGTAAAACGTAACTCTAAAATATTGTTCTTGCGTGTCCTCGTGATATTCAATAGGACCTTTTCAGTATTTTTTCGAATTATGCCTGCAGTTGATAATACTAAAATGTCCAGTGCATATTATATCCACATTATATTGTCATTGTTGTATAGGTTCTTCACGTTGTACCTAAACTTAATAGGATTTTGACCTTCTACTATCTAGTCCACTGTAATTTAATTTTTTGTAATTTAATTTTAGTTCAAGTGTCTTATTTCAATGTCTGTAATTTTGTTATGTTATTTCTGCTATTTTGTATCATTTCAGTTTATTGATATTGGTTATACTTAGTATTATTTTTATAGTTATTTTATCTTATGATTTACTATAGTCAATTACGCACATTTTTCTCACCATTATTCTATTATACGATTTATAGATTTAAACAATTAAGTTGCATATTGTGCAGTGACATTAACTCACGGAAAAAAAAATCATTATTAAAGTCTTAAATAGGTATTACATTGTTGATAACTACAGAAGTACAGACTGTTCAAATTGCATACACATATATATATATTACATACCTATTATAATATGCAATAAGTTGTATTCAGATCTTGATTGTGGTTTACAATACAATTATTTAAATACTTATTCAATGTACCTATCCTTAGCGATTATTATTTTGAATTAACGTTTTTCGAGTGCATTGCAAATACTTTTATACTATAGAATGATGTAATAATTTATAATATAGTAGTACATAATGACAAATTGTTGAAGAGAGCAACTTATTCAAAATGCGCTACTCTTTTATTCAAGATTTTATGCAAACTTCGATTTTTATTGGTTTAAAAAAAATACATCTCGAATGTTTTGCAGAAGTTTTTTTTTCGTGCTTGACACACTTCTTTCCGCTTTCGATAGTTTAATGTCAGTACTGACTACTGGCAGGTACTTACTCATAACTCCAAAAGGAAACTTAGTCGATTGTAAATGACGTTTCAAAATCAAAGTTAACATTTTCAAAATTTGAGTTTTAACATTTTAGCATACTCTTAACAGATATAATTATTATCATAAATGTATTATATAGCAAAAATAAATTTTGAAGTGTATTCAAGATTTTGACTTTTAAATCACGAATAATCCCTCGTTTTTGTATAATTCATTGTTGTAAAAATTGTTATTGAATCAATTGAAAATATATTTATTTTAGTTTTGTATTTACTATTTTGTATGTATTTACTTACTTATGTGTTTTTATTTCAATGCTTAGGTTTATAAAATATATATGGTATATCATTGTAAGTTTTGCATTTATTTGATATATTATACAATATACGTGATACTAGTTCATTCATTTCGTATACAGTATTATGTTGTATGATAAAACAATAATGTACCTATATTATGAGTCTGCCAAAGTTTTTGTGATTCATTATTTTGTGTATATAATTTAGTACTTCGATTAAGTCCACATTTAAATACGAATATAATTATGTACATTTATTATTTTCCTTTGAATGTTCTGCGTGTAAACGACAGCGTACCTACCTATATAATATATATAAACGAAAACTATATTATAATCAAGGCCAGGATGTTAAGGGTTAGTATTCCACCACTGCCACATGGGGTTTCTTTATTAAACGTACGTATGCGGGCAAACTTGTATTGACATATTATGATATAGCTGAATGAAATATTCTGTATTCATATACATTTGAGTATTGAGTAAAAGATTTATTTTCTAGAGTTTCTGATTTCACACACGACATCGAATACAAAAGTCAGGAAATATTTTACAGTTGCAATAGCGTAATAAAATATGTCCGTGAAATATTGCATTGATGTAAAAAAAAAAAAACATTCTGGCTTCTTGCCTAAAGTAAGATCAATACGTTTGTGTAACATTAGGAAAAACACTATCAACCATAAAACATTAAAAAAATGTTGCTGTTGATATTTAACCAAATTATAAATTATAATTACTTTAATAGGTAACTAATTTATTATATTAGGTAAAGGTGTAAATGCCTATAGTCTATATAAATTACGAGGTAGAAAGTGATAAGTTACGATTTTTTTTTATGAAATACCTATATAAAGATTGTATCACAAGTATAAAGTTATTTTTCCACATAATCATAGTTAAAATGAATACATTTTTATAAGCTTTTCATCAGCTTTTATTTCCAGCGTAGAATATTATTCCCACCTTCTTTTATCCACTTTTAAACAGAATCTATCACAATTTCACCTCTAAATTATCGGGAAAATTTCTTATCACTTATTTGTCATGGTAATAACGTAAAAATCACTATGTGCAAGATTCATCCTATAAGTAATTTGGTGACCGCTTACTCAAAGGAGATTATTTCTTATCTTAGTTGTAAAGGAGGCTAATGCCATATGTAAAAATGTCCCATTTCAATACGAAATATATGGATATTGGATATGATTGATATGAATCACTAAGTAATTTTGGTTCTTATATAGTGTTGGTACTGAAATAAAATGTGTGATATAAACTAAAAATGTTTTATTACATTTAGGCGTGAAGGTAACATTTTTATAGCAAATACTTTGTAAATTATTAAAGAAATAGAAGATTTTTAATGTTTAACAATCTTACAACTTTTTGAAAATTGAAATAAGTTAGATATGTAACAATAAGTAGATATGTTAAATTATTAACATAATGATAACGTATAAATTGAATGGATACACAACTATATAACTATACATATTGTAATTCTCGAGTCATAAATCATTGATGTCCGGAACTAAAAGTAATTTGTGTTTAAAAAAACAGGTATAGGTCGCGACTAAAGGTCTAACGCCGTTATTGTATTTCGCTGACATACATTTTATTATGTTTGACTACTTATGATGATTATTTGAAAATTTTAAGGTCATGTAGAAAATAACTTTTCACATATTGTTCAAACTAAATGTAATATAAATTATAAGTTATTTACTTTTTGAAACTTGTTTGCTTACTACTTATAGTTAACAACAAACATCCCTATTTTTATTTTAAAATAAAAACTTTTATCAATACAATTTTAGTCACCATTGTATTTCTTACTACTGCCGTTAAATTTAGTATGTTTATTACCCATCAAGTACCTATTTAGTATAATTACCTAATATTGAGTAATAAATTCATTTTAAATTTTAAGTTAACAAAATAATATGTAAAATATCATCATAAATTCGCGAGGTTGAAAAATATCGGGGTAAAAGGTAATACAATTATCTTCAGAATAGGCTAAATACATTTGTATGTGCATTTATGAATTTTCGGGCGCAAAGAATATTTATTAATCCTCCCTAAGGTCTTAAGTTTTATTTTAATTTTTAATTCTGTTTTATAAGCTCATTATAATTCAATTTTTTAATCTTTGGTTTACTTAAGGTATTAAAAAAAAGGAACGCAGTATAATTTTTACAGTAAAAATCCCGTCGAATAGTTTCCTAAGTATATTATTATGATTCTTATAGTATGATGGCCGTATTAATTATTATTAAATACTTATATTTTAATATGTACCTACTTATACTACATAGGATTATAGTACCTACTATAACTAATATAAGACAATTTTTTCTCATCAAATTTCAAGTCATCAATCTCCAGTCAATTACATTTTGAAAAACTTATTTGATAAAAACGAGAGTAATTATAATATTATATTATTGGTTTGAACTTACTATCAGCAATATGTATATGTATGCATATTGTTTCGAACATAGAACAGAACAAATAAATTATAAAAGTAAAGGGAGAAATATTAAATATACTACCTATACCTACGTAATATACATATAAATGTGGGATCGGATATGTGACTTGATATGTACTATAATCCCTACTATATACCTCTATCTCGGTTTACACGTGGCAGTATTAACCCAAAGGTCACTGTACCTATGTACATCAACTGATTGAAAAAAACCATATTAACTTGGATGTATTTTTCACAGGTGCTTCCATCGAAAAACTATGCGAAGCCGTGTTTGAAGATTCAATCAATGATCGAGCATCTGTGATAAGAGCTGCCCGGTGCTTGTTGAGTTCAGTCACTAGAGTGTTATTATTAGCCGATGTAGTCGTCGTAAAGCAATTAATTTCAGTCAAAGACAAGGTACGCATGACAAAATATATATTATTTAAACTTACGAAATAATAGCTGATTATATGTACTGATATACCGATTACGATTGGTGTTTTAGCAGAATCCATGGTTGAGTTATACTTTTCAATAAATTATAAAGAAACCTACTTCTTTTGATCATAATTCACGATGACACACTTAGACGACTAATTAGATGTAAAATTGTTCAATGTTGGATATGACTCAATATTGTCTTTTAACTCAATAATTTTTCACTCCTATCCAGTTTAAATGCTTCAAATGTTAACAGTAAAATAGTTCGCATTCAATGAATTTTAATAATGTGGTAAATGATATTACTATGTGTTCATTGAACACTTATTAACGTCATTAAACATAATACTATTACTAATTAAAGAACTTACTTAGGAAAGACGCAACTATGCAAAAGGCTACACCTAGCAGTCATCACCCCAATAAAATCATGTGCTCATGATAATTTATGAAAATGTCTACATTTTTTAATTTTTTAATATTATAACATATTATTTTAAAATTGCAGTGAATTGTAAAGGAACTTGATTGATTAATTAAAAAGTTTTCATAATTTTTAGTCAACAAAGCATTATTTGTTGTTCTATAATCTATATATTATACAACAATAATAATAAATTATTAATAGAAAAGTGTAACCCATTTTGATTAAACGACAACAATGAACAAACAAAGACGATTTTTGATAGTTGTAAATTGTACTATATTTACACCCTTTTTATATTGTCAAGTCACAATAATACATTAATACTATTGCACTAACAATCGTTGAAACCATCTTTAGGTAGTAGGTTTTGAAGATTAAAAATTAAAAAAACTGAGGAAGTTGCTCTACTGTACACAGTGGTGTCAAGTGTACCTCAGCAAGTAGATGCCGCTGTGCTGTACATTAGTTATCGAGTGGGTCACCTTAAATGGATGTCTTTAATTTGAATTAAATAATATAGAATAATAGTGTACGATAAACGATTCTGAGCTAAGATGGTCTGCCAACCTACTAATCTAGAATACTTATTATACTTAGTATGTTGCTATTAAATTTATTAATTGTACTATTAGTAAATAGTAATACATTGTTGAATTGATTATTTCCGTAAGACTATCAGAAAAATAACATTGTGTCTATAAAACATAATGTTTGAATGAATTAAATGATATTAATAAACAATAATAAACTTTAAAAGTAACCAAAAATAATATTTTTTAACTATAGCAAACTATGAATTACTTATAAGAAATCTTGTTTTAAATTTTTAATCTTAACTATAAAAATTTGACAATATCTACGGTTATTCGTTTTTGAAAATTTTTGCTAATGTCCAATTTTATAAAAATTTGAACTTAAAACGCTCACAAAAAAATAATTTGACTTTCCGATTGATGTTTATTTGTTTGTTAAAGATTGACAAAATTATGAAGAATCTTGTATTACTTAAAATCTTAGATATAGGCATTTTTTTTTATGAATTTCTCACTCAAATCAATTGGCTAATTTTGTATTAAAATGTTGTAACATGTTTATTTTTTATTAGTTTAATCAAATTTGGATAAGTATTTCAGTTATAAATTGATTAACTATATTAAGTCGATTTTATTTGACTTTGTCATTACGACCTTTAATTTTTGAAACCATAAACTGTACAAACTTTTAACTGTATTATAATCAAAACTACTATTATTTGTATCTATTCATAATAAAGGTACAAATATTACATCCATTCCCCTTTGCAAGGACTTAACTTCAACCCGTGTTAATCCGGATAATAGTCAATAGAGGGAGTCATATTATGGTTTAATGTGACAGTATAATATAATAATCGGCGGGGTAATACTACAGGAGGTATACATTTTTATTTTAAAATATATATTTTAGCTATAGACTATTTCGTATGAAACTATGTGATAATACACCTTAAGCATAATATATCTTAAACGATGGCAGCAGTGGAGTAGTATTCTTAAAAAAAGCCTCCTCTGCTGTAGGTTAAACAAGGAAAAAAGTATAATATCACTTGTCATTACTCATTACTTAGTAGGTAGGTTCATAATTATGTATATGCATATTATGCGATTCAGCAATACCTACGATTCTGTTAATATTTATAGGTACGTGCTATTGAATTCGACGTATAAATTTTACCGATTCTGATGTTTTAATATTGAATTAAAATAATATCCACTATCTCGAGTATGTTATTTGAACAATTAGTCCCCTACGTAAATTAAAAATAGCCATAAGTATATCCAATGTTAATACATCAATTTTACAGAGTCAATGATGTTTTATAAAAATTTCAATTCTTTAGAAATTCTTTTAAAACATTAATTTTATATTATTTTTATAATGTGCTTTCCACTCAATTCCACTGTACTCATAAAGACATAAACGGGCAGCAATATTTATAATTTAAAAACTGCATAATTTATGAACATGAATTTAATATCATTAATTTAATAACTATCATAATATTTTTACAGAAATTATTGTTTGAGCTTACGCAAATACAGTCAGAAATATTTTGTGTTAAATTTAGTTGAAGCAATTATTTTTTTTAAAAAAATATAAGTATATTATTGTATATTATTATGTATTCAAATAAAAACAAAAATGAAATAACGAAACGTACTTAAACCAAATAACAGTGATAATAAATTTAAAAAATACTGTATAAATTGTGATTTAATGTGAAATATATACTACAATCACCGTCTTTTAAATCCTATGTATAATTAAATTACTGTTGGTGTTTTTTTTTTCATTATTTACTTTAGTAATATAGTAGACAAGGGGCATTTCATTTTTATAGAATAATTCATATGAAAACATTTTTTTAAAAACAAAATGTTTTTTGTTCTAACAATACGTATACAATTATTTGATAATTGTATATAGTATATATACTATATATGTATACATATCTGTATATAGTATGTAATAGTACCTAATATATTAACGTTCACTCAAATTGTTTATTGTTTAATCGAAATATCAGTTAATCATGCCATAGCACAAAGGTTGATTACGGAATATGTTTGTAGAGATATTATTTAAGTAGAGAATTTATGACATACCATAATATGAACCTATATAGCAGGGGTGACAAACTTTTTTCGGGCCAAGTGCTAAAGTTCAGTATTCAAAGTTTTGAACAAATTGTACATCAGTATTATGTGTTCATACATAATAATAATATGTTGTATTTGCCTATATAAACAATTTTTATCTGAGAGTGATGGAGGCCTTAAAAAAGTTCACCAAAGTTATTTTAATATCTATTGTGTATTTTTTTTGTCTTCGTGTTTAATGAAGTAAGCAGCATTAGATAGCTACTTTCAATAATATATTTTTACTATGTTTTGAATTGAAATAATTCATTGTGAAAAAAAACTCACATAGGTAATGAGTTTATTTGAAATAAGACACTTTTTTTTAAAATTGCTACAAAATATTATGTCGGGAAGTAGTGAGCTCTAAACTCGTATAATTGATGACTTTATTTTTTAGAAATAATAGATAATTTTGTAATTAAATAATTAAATACAAATATTTTTGCCTTGGAAATTTTGGCCAACGCTCAACATTTGGCAATCGTGCCATATAGCTGGTTTGTCACCCCTGCTGTATAGTATATTAGTATATAGATAATAGCTATATATGTTAAGTATACCGATAACTGTTTTAAAAATCAAACAAATCACTGCAATTGTTTAACAATTACGACAAAAATCTAATAGAAATCAATATGCATTATGTAGATTGCTGGGTACCTATATATAATAAAATGATAATATATTACAACCGGGATGTTTATTTTTTTTTTTACTGTTTACGTAGGTGTCACGGAGTCTGGGTCGGTTGGAAGGTGTCAACAACTTCACGGAGTTCGTCAAGGCGTTCAGTCACTTTGGCACCGAGATGGTGGAGCTGGCTCACTTGACGGGCGAACGGCAAAACGACCTGAAAGACGAACGGCGGCGGTCTCAGATTGCCGCGGCCCGACAAGTACTCGAGCGGTCCACCATGCTACTGTTGACTTCGTCCAAGGTGAGTGAGCCAAATCGTATACGACAACGATTAATTGAAGTGCTGAAATGGTATCGTGTAGGCGTGTGCAGATAATGATAACATACACCTTAACATACAAACCTATTATATGTATAGTAGGGTCGGGTCTGAGAATATTAACACCAGCGGGGATGATAACAAAATGAGAAATTAATTTGGAAATTGTTTTAATGTTCGTCGGTTGATAAGTATATAAATATTTGATCATTTTGCGTTTATAATTTATTTTAGATCTGATATCAACCGATAATCATTAGAAGGATTGCTATTAGATAATTTTCGAATAATTTTAGGTGTAGTAAAAAATTTATTTATTGTAGGTGCAGTAAAATAATAATAAAACAGAGCCCTTGATTTAATATCAAAGTTTATCTTATAAAGTAAACAGTTTCATATACACAAGAAGCATAAATTCTCAATTTCTTCGCCATAAATACAAAGCCCTTTTCGACCTGTGGCTATGCGAGTGACCGCCTCCGAACAGTTGTGTTTTCGGGACACTCATTAGAAGCTGATACCTATTTTACAATCGTCAATTTGATCTCTAAGCCTTTTCTGAAAAACATTCATTATTATTTATACTTAATGGTTAATATTGATGTTAATAGAAACTAAATTTAATGAAACATGGCGGGCCCCCTTGTATTTTCTCTAAACGAAGTCATGGATTTTGGCACCAATACATAGAACTATAATTTTCAAGACTATCAAGAACCTATACCTATGTAAGTGTATTTAAATGGAATAACCGATATAGAGTTGCGTCTATAATATAGGTACATGTATGTAATTATCTATAGGACTATAGATATTAGGTATATAGATATATACACTATCAATTTGATACTTTATCGCGTTATGTACATGACAGTTTGAACTATGCATTGTTTTTATGTCATTTAGGTACATCAGATGTGACTTGTGTTGTATGTCGAATAATTTTCTTTCCCAGTTGTTGAACAAAACCCTAATTGTATACTAAATGTTTTACGTACTGTGGCGGAGGCTACGTGAGGCGGTAACCGTCACTTTCTATTGGAGTATTTTGTTTTTGCACTTTTACATCGATTGCATTTTTAATGAGGTATAACTGACTTTTTAAGCATTCTAAATGTTTCCATCAGTCTACAGTTTTTATGATAAAAGCCAAACGTTCGAGATGTAAGTAAAAACATAATGAAAATGTAATGTGTCCATAAACGATTATAGCGTTTAAACTACCATTCATTTTTCCCTGTTCCTTTCCACCACGATTCACTTAGCCACTGATCAACCCATTACTTTATCTCGAAGGACCCACCGGATCATTATACATTATATCGTATATAAATATTTAACATACTATTATTAGAGCTTATTATATTTATGTACAATACGAAGGATGAATCCTAAAATTATCCTATATAAGTATATACCTATGGAAAATTTGGATGTCGAGCGATTACGATATTTTATAATATAATATATATTACACGAGTGTGTGTGTGTGTGTGCGTTACAGGCTTGTCTGAGGCACCCGGACAGTTCGGAGGCCAGCCAAAACCGGGACACGGTGTTTTGCCAGATGCGCAGGGCCATGGACCTGATCCATTACGTGGTCAAAGACGGTGTGAAGGAGGGTGGTGGCGAGTCCATGGCCCTGACACCGTACATATCGGAACAAGACGGTGGCGACACACTTGGCCACGCGCTCAACGTCCTGGACTCGTTTGTCGACATGACGAGGTATATATTTAGTGTGATTTAATTATAAAAATAATAATAATAATAATACAGTGGGCGTCATCGTAACGCTGGTGGGCGGAGGGTCTCCGAGTCGCTATATTTCTGTAAACACAATGCAGACGCGTCCTGAAATTTTTTGTTGTGCACTCACTCCACGGTCGTGGTATTCAGTAGTCTCTATGTATAGTCATACAATATTATTAGGCTCAAGCATACCGCTGCTCTCTAGAACTTGTTCGGTCGACATTATTGTACGGGTCTTATTATTATGTTTGAATTTTTACATTTTGGCTAAAATTAAATATATTGATAGCACTAAGAGAAAAATTTATGATTTTGCAGCACAAAAAAAAATTATCCCCTTTTAAGTTATAACTGTGTTAACGCGCACCCGTGTCTATACACTATCCATATAACTTTGTATCTATATATTATAAATTAATTCGAGCACACAAACGTCATAATTGTACGACGAAGACAGTCCGTAAACATATCTGTTCTATCGCTAGCTTTTATAGTTCAAACAAACTGAATCATATTTATTAAAGGTGTCCGGAATATATGAATTTTCAGTAATAATTATACAATGTTGACGTTTCATTTTCATAATTCTGTCCAACCAACGTTTAGGTTTACACAAAAGTAATAACAATTTTTTAAAAAATGGTCAAGAATAAATGAAATAAAAATATAAGATTATTAAAAAAAATTTCATCCAATTTCAAACACTTATTTTATACTTTAAGTTTAGAGTTATATAATAATATGATACATTAATTAAAAGAATAATATTTCTAATTGATTTAATGATGTATATTTATGTAGATTCCCTTGGTCACATGATCAACATTTAGCCGGAACTCAAATTAATTCCATGCATATCCGTTGTAATTGACCCTGCTAATTTGTTAACTCCTCTGTGGTTGATGTTAATGGTACGCGTTGCTGCTTCTTTAGCATATTCTCAAATTAATTAGTACCTAGTCACATACTCTCGCGGTGTAAAATCAGGTGTCTAGCTAGGAAGCCAGGTGCAAAGCATTGGATGATTAATTTTGAATAACCCCGCAGTAAATTTCGCGTATGGTTTGGACGACAGTGAAACAGTTGAGGTTCAATTGAGAATTTTAATTGGTATATTATTATAACCATATCTGGTTGAACACAGGTTACCTACATACTTAAATAAACGTTAATAAAAATACAAATATTATTTGTCAAGTTATAGATACTCGATATTCACGGGGGTCAATGATTCTTGACACTACACATTTTATTTGTTATGCTGTAGATATCATAATGTATTATATACACCTTAATAGGTGTCGTAAATTTATACATCTATAATGTGATCAAACACTAAAATTGTCAATGTTATGCCAAGAATTCAACATTTCTTGGGGTTTACTTTATTTAAAAACCATAGACGTTGAATTAAGAAAATAATATAGTTATAAATACTTATAACAAAGAATATTTTTAACCACTGAGTGACGACCAAAATTATATATTTATATGTATAGTGTATGCATATTGTTTATTATTTTGTATATATAGTCTGTTAATTGTATTTCATATTAGGTATGTTATTTTTTAAGAATTTTTCAATTAGAGTGATTAAAAAACTCCTCTTTTTGGACTAATGGCTTTTTTTTTAATTGTGTATAGTTAGACATCAATGTGACTACTATGGAAGTCAATATGACAATATGTATATCTAAACATTATTTCACAGAGCATTATTAGGTAAACTGATAAGTGATAACAACTTCCGTGAAAAAAAATTGTTTTTTGATTTTCACATAAGATATAAATAATAAAAAATTATAATTCAAATCCAAAAAAATTATAAAATTATATAAATTATTACCTTTTCATAAATCATTTAATTGTATACACTGTTTCAAAAGAGAATATACCAGATTTACATAAGAAAACCAGTTTTGCCCGTGGCCGCTTGGTATGTTCTCTTTTGAAACAGGGTATAGTCTTATATAAATGTTATTTATTTATTTTATTTTTACTTATCTCCATTTGTATTTAAAATTTTACAATTCATATTTTTAGGTGATATTCAAATCAATTTTAAGTAAATTGAGTTGTAAATAGATGCATGAGTTTTGCGAAAAATAATAAAGTAAATAATTTACTAAAAATTTACATTCGAGTCTTAAAAAAAATATATACTTTCCGTAAAAGTTCAGAATATTTATTTGTATTGTATATGAATACATACTAGTATATTACATAGGTACACTTACAATTTTACATTATATTTCTCAATTTCTGTGTACTTATTATTTACATGATAAACAAAGTATATTTTGGTTATAAAATATACTCAAAACTAAAATGCTTTCATGATATCTAGTTTGAAAAATTGTCTTGTGATTCTCAAATCATATAGTGCATACAACATACTATATTATTCAGTTTAGCTCATCGAGTATTAACATTTTATTGCCTTTGAGAATTTGGTCCCACTTTGTATTATCAATATTTGATTGCATTGCGTACACAAATAGTCTACTATGCTACATATTTAATTTAGCGTCATGTTGACATATAATATATCATTTGAATTAAAAGATCAGTTAGATGAGACAGCAAGATTTTCTTCGGCTTTTTCACAGCAGACCCTTAATTATGTATTATACAGTACATAGGACATATCATTCAGCGACGTTTGTTAAACGAAGTAATCCTTATAGCTGACGTAACTGTACTGAAACTACTACTGGAGTTCCTGATCCTAATTTCAAGGTTGCTACTATAATCTCCTCTAGTTTCGTTTGACATCAAGGATAATTTGATACGGAAGCCGTTCTACTCACGAGAGTTAAGTCCACACTACCCCAAACACAGCAGCTACTCTCCTCGAAAGTATTTAGAACTATTCCAGGAATTCATTATTTATATTTATATATTATAGCAGCTCGCGTACGTAGGTAGGCTTACATCAATTGGTAGAACACCATTTACAGGGTACACACTACACGTTTGCGGAAAACAAATTCATGTATGAGACAGATAGACGATAGTTGGTAGTTATTATGGATACCTGCTGTAGTTATCTCGTATAATATTTCACTGGTATAACGCTCCACAGCAATAAGCATTACTATATTCTTATGAAATATTATATTTTAATTGCCACGTGGAGTTGGTAAATGCATCTTGTCATAATAATGCCATCTTGATAATATTCACTCTTGTCAGTTCAAATGCATGAGACGCATATTTTTATTTCATGAACTTTGCATACTGACAGTGACGGTTTGCAGGATTTACGACTATATAGCTTCTTTTCACACTCCGATTCGATGTCCGACTCATTTGTCTTTCGCGATCCATTTACTTGAGCTACGCATTTGAACATTTTGTTTTTTTTTTGTTTGCGTAAATCCGCCTAGAATGGAAACTGTCAAACACTATATCGTCGTTTCAAGGTGTCGTGTATATATTATTATTTTGTATAGCTGCGGGGCTCATTAAAAAACGATTTGTCCGGACGATCTACCCATCATCGCCGCCTCACCCTCCGCGATTACCATCACCGTGGGTTGTTAACAATTGCGTGCTTTTACATCATATTATATTCATATATTTTATGCGCATATACACTTGTATTACTAATGACGTAACGTACGTATCTATGTGTGTCCCCATAGGTTGACACTCGTGCTGAGCGAGAAAGAAACGCTATTGCGCACCATGGACGTGATCATGGAACGGACGCAAGACTTCACCGACAGCGCGTACACCAGACACGAGCACCGGGAAAATATTTTGACGCTGTGCGATCGCGTGAAAACTCACCTCGATCAATTAATCAGAGCCGGAGCTAGGCTGGTGAGTTGTGTTTGAAAATAATAATTCAAATTTCGGTACCCATTTTATTATAATTCCTATTATTTAGTTTCTGTTACCCAATAGTCGGTACAATCAATATATTTTCATATCAATGATTACACAACGTAGGTAAACGGTCCACGCGATTTTTAGAAATATTATTATTACTTTATTAAACCGTGCGCGGTTTCTACCATATTAAAATAGCTCATGTCATTTATTATAATACATTCATGAGTTAATGGCAAGTAGGTAGGCGCAATTTTATACTCGCCGCGCCATTGACATTTAATACAATTATTTTATTAGTTTCACACTATTATTACTATTATAACAAAATGTACAGAACATAATTTTCAGGGTTGAGTTGCTTTTTACATGTCTAAGTGTAACTAAAAAGTTTTATTTAAATAGGTTTGATTTTTATTTTAAAAAAATACTAAGGTAGTACACAGTGCATAAAATATATAAAATTAAACATAATATTGTATCTCAGATAGACAATGTAAAACACGCTAACGAACACTTTTCAAATCACTTTGAGCGTCACGTCAGCACGAAATATGTACACTTCATGTAAATGTAAAAAACTTTTCACGTGATTTGAACTTAAATACATATAGAAAAAGACTATTTAAACTATAACGACGATGAAGAAGCTCTGTAGTAGTACCAATACAAAATAAATTAACTCATGAATTTAAGTACTTCTTGATACTTACAAATTACAAATTTTAACAATAGAACATGACACTCAACAATATAATATAATATTCTATTAACAATTAACATCAATAATTTTATTTGAATGAAAAAATGTTTAAAATAAAATGTTTGGAACTTACAGTTTATAGTTTAACAATTAAAGCTTAAAACTTAAATTGTTATAGGATTGATTTTGATTTTAAACTTTTGAAAAATGTATTATACATTTATACAAGAACAACATACATTGTTTGCTTCCAAATGTTATTTACACATGTATAAACATATACCTACTTCGTACATATCTACATACTAGTGCTTAATGTATACATTTATTCTAAATTTGAAGTATATACCATCAATGATTAGGTCAACTTACCAATATATAAATATTAAATACTGAAAACCAACGAGTGAAACATTGACAAACAAATGAAACATTTTCCTTTTTTATGAAAAAATCTTCAAAACTGAAAGTTCAAGCCATCGACATTTAACTGTCAAATTGTGTTGAATCTAGAAGTTACTAGTAGATACACACTTATAGTTTTTACCTTATATCTAGTAACTAGTAGGTAGGTATACGTAATGTTGAAACATAGGATATTTTGATTTAATAGTATTAATTTATATATTTAGGTACGATATCGGTTAATTTTTTGCTAATTTAACTATAATTAAACTTATGTTTGAATTCAGGATTGTACAATGCCGTTTAAATCCTTTTAAGCATAATAAACAATCTCTAATGGAAAGTGACTCTTAAAACCAACTCCTTCTTTTATAATAAAATAATATCTGTTATTTATTCATGTAATCTAAAGCTTTTTAAAAGTTATTTTAAGGATAAAGTTTACTGACTTTTTAAAAGGATACATTGGTTGTTCATAAAGTTTTGGATCAGATAATATATACGTTGTGAACCAAATACATCATACAACAGCAAAATACTTTATTACTTCATTACATCATAATATAAAACCTTTAAAATAAGTCATAAAAGTCTTGTTTAAAACTTGAATTAAGTTTTTTTTTTAACTTTTGAAAGTTCAGCAGGAATTTGCATTTATTATAAACTGTAGGTGCCTAATTAAATACCTACCTATAAGTGATATTTAACCAGGCATTTACTCAGGTATTTACGTTAATTTTGAATTTTTCTATTTTGATAAACGAAGATGTTTTATATAATAATTAATTACAGCAGAATACCAAGAATAATAAGACGAGGGTCTTAAGATTGGTTAGGTTCTTCTGACACCGGTCAATTAAATGTACGGTATATCATCCCCATGTAGGTTAGACATCCCTCTTACTATACACAAACAACCATCCATCCACTTAGGCACACATCAATAATGAATGAACACAACTATACACATTATACGCATTCTAATTTAACTACTCTATCATTGCCAACTCTTAAACACTGTATGGATTTAAATTAAAACCGTTTTAATTGATCATCGTTAATTGTAATTCGATATTCTACCGAATATTGAATTTCTTGATAATTGAAATACTATTTGTACACCACTTCGATGAAATAATCACCTGTATACAACATAATAATATAGGCGACTACCGAGTAGAGTATTATTTTGGTATTATTTTATGATAAATCCATCGATCTATTCATAAGAAATCGAAAGTGTTTGGCTAGTGTATTCATTAATTTAATTTTTATGTTTCAAGCGTGGATTTTACTTGGACAATTTTTTTTTTCTTAGATGGATAGACATGTATTTGATAACTATTATAATATTATTTTTAATTTTGATACCTACCTACACATTTCTATAATATATTATACGAATACTAAACAATGATATTCTAAATAGTTTATTTTAGTATTTCCAACGTTCAAGTGTTTAAAAAAAATTATACGTTTTTTTCTAAAAATGTTATGGAATAAAAAAACCCTATTTTCATAGTTTGTATAATTAACAGTAAAAAAATGCTCACAAATAATACCGGTAAGCAAAATTTAAAAAAATAATATGAATCTTAAACACGCATTAAAAGTATAAAACAGTTGGTTAGATTATATATTGTTTATGACTATAAAAATTAAAGAAATAATAATGGTAAAAAAAGCATTAGTTTTGCTTAAGATAATAAAAAAATTTATAATATTGTAATAGTTTCGTAGCAAAAAAAAAAAAAAAAATAGACGTTTATAAAGAATAACATTTTAAGTATTTCTATGGGGATATAATTAAATTTAAAACGCTGCTAAGAACTCAGTCACGTCTTAAATACAGCAATTAAAATTCAAAAACCCACTACTCACAAAAAAATAACTATAAAAAAGTGTTCGTGTCCCGTTTGGTTTTGACAGTTTACGTTTTAGTCCTATGATCTTGTCGGGTTTAATTTGTGGCCACCTCATAAATCAATAACAACTATGGACTATTTGACCAGCTGCTATAAAAATGCACAGTGCAACACTGTATAATAATATCTTATAAAGACACAAAAAGTGTTTAAAAAATATTGAAATATTTTGGTATTGTAGTTATTGTTTCTTAGAATTACTTTGTACTTATCCAAAATTATCTATCTTAAACATTATTCGTGATGGTTATTAGACATTTCGCTAAATCGGTATCTTTTTTTAATTATCTGTGTGTTGCTTAACCTATTCTGTGATCTAGCGGCGAATATGGTTACCGCGGTTAAGACGCCGACGAGGGGCTGCGGAAAAAAAATGAAAGGTCGAGTGTTGTTTGAGTGCGCCGAGCTAAAATGTTTATTCAATGCGGTACGGGCAACAAGTGTATAATATAATGATGTATATAATATATATTCGTATATAATATATATGTATTATGTATTATAAAAGTAGGTGTGCGTGCGTCAATTGGCGCACCGCCGTGATATCGACATTTGTTTGAGTCAAGAGAATGTAAAACGATAATAACAATGACGAGAAAATGCACAACGATGATAATAATAATATAACAATAGTAATAAATCATTTTTGGCCGTTAAACGTTTTAAATGATTAAAACAGTATTTCGATTCATTAATCAAAACAAAACAACAATAAAATAAAAATAAATTCCTCAACCAATATTGTGTCCGATGTTAGGGATAGTAATAAATCGATATATTATTATATTTATTATGTAGCGCCTGTATGTCAGTGCGCAAAACTCGGTCAAATAATAATGAAAAAAAACACCGTAACGATTGAACCGGATAAGACACTGTCTGTAAATATAATATGCATGCTCTACTATACATAAATATAATAGCTGTATTCACACATACCCACACAATGCACGTATGTTCATAAAAAATATATTACATCTCTTTTTTTATAATATTGTATTTTGTCTCAGTTGAAAATACTTACACATACACACACGCACCCACAGAGTCGATATTGGTGTAAAGGCTTAAAATACATTTTAGGTACCACTGTCATATACGTAAATGTAGTATTATTATACTGATTGAATGATTTTGTTCTCCTCTCAAATTCATTTTGTTTCAATGTCTGACTTTCCAATCACATATAGGTACATAACTCGTTATTGTCAGTAAATTGAAAGAAGTCAGTAGCAGTGTTAGTTTTCGTGCTTGTTGTTATTTAAGTCGATCACAATGATGCGACTAGAAAATGTTTAGTGTTGAAGGAATTAAGAAATTTCAGTTTCGACAAAGGCACAGAGTTCAGCTGAAAATCATTTTTTAAATTTGATTATATGCGGTTGGTGACTACCTTGGTTGAAAATTTAATAAAACATGTAAATGTGTAACAAAATCCTAGTGATCCCAGTGAAATCACACAATCTATTTTTTTCAGTTGAAATCCAGAATAACTCAAGGTTTATTGATTAAAGGAGTCTTTGTTTAAAAAAAAAAAAACCCTATCTGAAATATAAATGTGTGAACGTCATTTCTTGTGGCAAATCTCTTTTAAACTTAAATTAACATAAAACGATCTAAGCTTAATAATAAATATGAAGTTGCTAATTCTATTTTAGTACCTAATAACATGGTTATTTTATACAGGCATGGCAGTATGAACTTTATTTTATAGGCGCATAGTTTAACTTAGACAATAGAAAACACTTGGATATTTTTTTTTTACAAATTTAATAACTGTTAATTATAATTATTGTATTAGTAAAAGTTTTTAAACTATAGTTAGGTTTGAAATAAACTGCTAAAGTTATAATGCATACTGTAGGTACAGGAATGGTAAAACGTCATGTTGTCAAGGTGAAGAGTAAAGTTCAGTGTATGAAAAACTTTCTTGTTTTTTGGTTTGTTATACATGAAAGAAAAACACGTTTTCAAAATTGTATAATTCTGCATTAAATATACTGTCAAAAATATGATAGATGATGGTGTGAAGTTTTGTTTTTATTGAACAAAACATCATACTGGTTATGATGCATAGGTATGATATTGATTATATTATAAACGGTACATGATAATTTTAGTAATAAATAATGTTTTCACAAAGTCGGTTTTAAATCGCATTTTATGTTTTATAATAATATAATACAATGGAACAGAGTAATAGTTCTCACTCTAAAATATATTTTGTATTATTATTACTTTTAGGTTTACCTAGACTATATTTCAAATTATTGAAACTATTTTCGTAAAGTTTGATCAAATATCTGTCATGTCATATCATAACTGTACGTTTACCAATACTAACCTTAGTTTTGATAACAAGTTATGGATAAAAAAAAGTAAATAAACTGTATTACAACTATAAACTAATTTAGAGACCCACTTAATTTTTAAAATACCTCGAGTGTACTTACAAATATGGCCGCTATAATAAAATGAAACTTTATTATTACGTTTTATAATCTCAAACCTTGGTAGGTACATACATATCATCTGGGTTCTGCGCTTCCGAGTTGTATACTTATAATATAATACTATGTTCAATGTCTTGTGTAATTCCGAAAACATTTAAACGAATTATGTTCCATACACACTATAGTTTCGTTTTCCAACGAAACCCTTGTAATAATTCGTTGACTTTGTTTTTTATGAGTAATTGGATGAACGTTTGTACCATGAATAATATAAATAATTGGATCGAAACCGTATAAATTTCAAATCTATGATGTCCTAATTCTAATTTAATTTTAAAACTGTCATTATATTGGATACATTATAACCACGATTCTGCGATCCTAGGGTATAGATATTACCATCTTAAACAACGCTGTTTGTTTGGAATATTTTTTAGGAACAGTGTGACGAATACTCACCCACGAAATCGCTGGAAGTCGCCGTAAACCAGTGCCTCGACGCCACCAAAGAACTCAGACTGCAGCTGATAGCGACGTGTAAAGAACAATCCCATGACTTACCTTTAATAATTAGGACTGGTTATGACCTCGTAACGTGCATACAGACCACGTCTTCCGATGGAGACGTCGACAGTCTTAACAAGTACGGCGATCAATTCGTTGAAGTCGTAGACCAAATCGGAGAGGTAAGTAAAAAAAATAGAAAAACATAATAACTAATTAGAAATCTCAACAAATATCGTGCCTTGATCACAGATTTGTAAAGTACTGAGGCACATTGCAACTGCAGAATCACTTCAGGTTTCTGCCAAACACGCCGAAGTCAATTTACGAGTGTACGCACCACAAATCGTTACTGCTGCTCAAGCACTAGCTCACTATCCTTGTTCAAAAATCATAAAAGAAAATTTAGAAGGTGGGTGATAAAAATATTTTATACTTTTTTTTCTGAAGCTTTTAATCATACAATATATTAACATACCTGTATGTAATTTGTTTTTAGTATTTGCGGACATGTGGCAAGCATTGACTCAAGACGTGTCTACGGTGTGTAAAGAAATTATGGAAAAGCAAATACCGGAAAAACAAACATACATGTCACTCCCCAGGCCAGGCGTAAGTTGACATTAAACTTACAAGTTTTCGTGTTTATAATGTTTATTTCAAAGAATGTTGGTTTTTCATGACAAAATTCAATTCTTTACAGAAACACGGTACGACAACAAAACCGCTGAAGTCAGTGAGACTAGATCTATCGGTAAGACATCGAATTAAATCCGTCGTTGTCGTCGCGGAGATATTATTTTTATATTACTATATTTGTTTTTATCTCACTCTTGCCTCCTGTATAGGAACAAGATCAAATCGCCAAGGCTGGTCTGGAAATGAAATTGGCGTCGAGTGAAGTAGACGCGGAAGCGGACAGGTGGGGCGCTGGAGAAGAAGACGACGCGGCCAACGAGGAAGGCGCCAGCGTGGACGAGCGGGGCAACGCGACCAAAGCACACGAAGACAACGACATTGTGCGCAGGGCGAAAAACATGTCCGGCATGGCGTTAAGCATGTACGAGTTCACCAAGGGAGACGGTGGGTCGTCGCTGAGGACCACTCAAGATCTGTTCACGCAGGCGGAGTACCTGGCCGAGGAAGCTAACAGGCTGTACAAATTGGTCAGACAGTTTTCGTACCAGGTATAAACACTGTTATGTTGCGGTTGATGAACGGACCGTATGATGTGTATCTCTTCACAGCAAAACTACGCCTTTAAAAATAGTTGTCATTTAGTAGCGAACAATGAAAATGTAAACGTTTTTCAAATACTTTTTGGTAACCATATTATGTAATTATATTTGTCGTATATTTTTTTTAAAAAATGTGAGTACTCAATTAAATATAATGTACCATAGGAATTAAAAATGTTCGGGACATGTTATTCTGGTGCCGTCAAAATCCAAGATTTGTAATTCATAATTATTTAGCAGAATCTATAGAAGTGAAAATGTATGGAATGACTTTCAATGGTGCAAAAATAACTATATGACAGCCATAAGGCCATACAATATTTAAAAATATTTTCATAAATATTGTTCATACCTTAATGTCCATTATTTTTAAACGCAGTATGCGCCCCAATGAATTAAAAGTCGTCCGTTGGGTTTTTGCTAAATACCTTCTAGTACTTAAAAGTACATATTACTTAACACCGCCATTTTTTGTCCCTATCTTATAAGTAATAACGCAAATTTACGCTCACCAGACCACATTTAGCTTAAAAAAATCGACTATATCGACCTATTATAACTTATAAGACTTGGTAGCAAGAACATATTCTGTGTATGTATGTGGGTTTTTATCACGATAATTCAGTTTTTAAATGAGATATAGCATGTTTAAATTACCTTATATTATATGTACGTAGAACTTGCTAAAAAAAATGAACTATCATAAAGACAATACATATACAGATAATGTTCTGACCATCAACATTCATAATAAGTAGATTTAATCTCATTTTCAACCTAATGACGCTAAACGTGATTTTCTGAGAGTGAATTAGCTGTTATGCACTTGTAAGACGGAGACAACTAATGCCCGTGTTACGTCCTTTTAATCGTCTAACCTAATTCTGCATTTGTAAGCATTATATGGGTAGGTACCTCTGTGGCAAATAATTGATTAAGTAGTCTAAACTAAATGTTGTACTTTGACGAATTTAAAATTCAAACTGATACATTATATTAATTATTTTAAATGCTTATTTCTAATTAATTGGATATTCTAACTATTGATCTTCTTATAATTGTTCTGAATTATATGTACCTACACGTTTAATGTGTGAATGTATAATGTTTTTAAAACATATTTTTTTTAACTTATCTACGCCAATTAACATTTTATTCTTTTTATTATAACATTTTAAGTACGTATTTATCTAACGTATTTTATAATTTTAAACTCAATCATTTGTTATTAGGTTCCTATGGGCGCAAACAAAAAAGAACTTTTGGAACAGTTAGACCAAGTTCCAACATACGTACAACAGTTGCAATTTACTGTAAAAATGCCAACGGTTGGTAAATCTGCTACATTTTCAAAAGTCGACAGTGTGATTAACGAAACTAAAACGCTAATGAACGTTATATCAAAAGTAGTCACAACCTGTTTTGTATGTGCTACTAAAGTAAGTGTTGTTCTCCTAATATTGTATACGATAAAAATATGAAAGGAAATTATTAAAAACTGTCTGAGAACCGATAAAAAATCGATTTTATTACAAATACTGTACTTTATTTTACATTTATTGATTATTTCCATCATCAACAAGTCAGTAATTAAATGTCTCGCATATAATTCCGTTCGACATACAGTTGTTCTCTTGTACCCAGATCCTTCATATTTATACCCATCACACATGCTCATATTTTAATGTTGAACCAATTTGTTTAGTACAACTTGGACTTCCAAGGATTGTCGACCAGAAGCGGTGGCTTCGGCGACCGTGGCGAAGACGGTAGCGGTGCTGGTTCCGGAGGTGAAGGTGGCAAACTGAGTGGAGGATCAGGCTCGGATGGATCCATGTGACAGTTTGGGATGGGGCGGAGGAGCAAAGGGGATGGCCGCCGCACCCGCGTGTCGTTCCTGCTCTTCTGAGCCCGTGCAGCTACACTTGCAGCCAGCACGAAACCCACAAACTATTTACATGGCTTCCAAATCCCCGCATACAACCAATACTACTGGAAAATTACTTCCGGTATTTGGATTACTAAAGTTACCGGATAAGTTTCGCTCAACAAATAAAAGTAGCATAACATAATATATTTACATTGTATTTGTCTATAATGTTTTATTCGCCGCCGCCACATCAGTGGAGAATGGCTATCATAATATTATATTCGTGACGCGCGATTGATTTAACGTAATCGCGCCCGACACGTTTCTGTTAACTTTCGATTCGCATCGATGTACCGTGTTATTTGTATTATTATTTGTATTAATATGTTTTATCAACGGCGATTTACCAAACGTCTAATAATCATTCGAGTACACTTCCTCCGAGTTCACACGTGTTATAATAATGTATTCTATCAAAATGTCCCGTGGTATGAGGAGCATCCACCTGCATTCTTATGGAACAGAACGATTCTATTACGCAGGCCAGTGGACGATAACTATACAATTCTAAAGTTTAGTGAATACTACATAAAACGACGCATTATGATTTAACTGACAGTATAATATTATATTGTCATAAATGTTTCGAGCAAAGAGCAATATATACACATATATTTATATTATATTATTATATAAAGAATTTTCAATAAATGTTTTGATTTTTTTAAATCATAATAAAATGATGTCACTATAAAAAATGTAATTAACTTAAACACAATCTTAAGCTTATAGACAATCAGGCAATATAATTTACTAGGACACAGTTAAGAAAGATCTACATGAAATCAATATTTTAACTACGAAATATAATATATTAATATAATATGAGTAATAACACGGTGTTCATTAGAATATCTTTTACGGTGAACTCAACCTGACTGCTCATATTGAGTACTTATAATTTGATTTGTTTTGATATTACCTACTTGTACATAAAAATCCTATTGACTGTACAATTTTAACCTGAATTTTGATATCATTCGGCTTTAAGTCATTATAAATTAATCGCAATATAGATGTGTTCTCAATAATTAGCGGTTATTAATAAATAATAATTATATTACCACACATACTATACGGTTTTATTTTCATTGGACATCTATCTCCAAATATTAAAAACCATTCAATAACGGTTCAAATAATATTTTGACTATTTTAAACAATGTGAAAATTATGCAAATTATTAATATTTTTTTCTGAGATGTCAAGACTGTGTCTTCCACTCATTAAAAAAAAAAAAAATGTTTTCCATGTCAAAAAAATTCAAAGTAGAATATTAAGCTATGTGTCTTCCCCAAATTGTGTTCCATTGCCCTATAACTTCCCGTGTGTTTTAACTTATTAGATATAACGATCTCTGAAAAAAATTTAGTTGTTGATCAATATTTTATTATGAATTGATTATTTTAATACAATTTCAAATAATTATGGCGTTCTATTTAAATGCCAAATTTTAAAAATTCGTATATCTTTTTTGGCTTTAACGTTTTTTAACGATCTTTAAAAGTGATTTTGTAAATACATACATTAGACTGTGCCAAATTTTTAACATCGTTTGATCAATTTTAAATAATTTGTATACCGTGTTATTTTTATGTAAATTTATCAAAATACAATTTGTTGTTAAGAATGAACAATTTGAACTTCTACCACGTTCGTCGTTATCGTATTACTATAATAATAACGTTCATATTAATAGACACTACGCATAACAGTAGATAAGGAAAAAATATCGTTTGCTTTGAACTGATGTCCAATTAACCGTGTACATAAAACTGTTGAACGAATTACATACTGAGCCATATTTATTTCTTGAAGTATAAAACTTTGATTTAAATACGTTCATTTTTTTTAAAAAAATAAATAAGCATAATTTAATGCAATCGACAATTATTCGTCTTTTTTTAAGATCAATAATATTTTCTTTTTTGTAATCAATTGTTTCGTGAAATAAATAAATAAATAATTATTTACTATAATACAAGTTATTAGAGGCTTTTTATTTATAATTTTGTTTGATTTTATAATATTAAAACCAAATTAATAATGTTTTTAACTGAATCGAAAATATGTTATACAAAATGATAAAATTTATCAAAATAATAACATAGTTCAGCATACGAATGGGTATACATATTTTTTGTTTTTGTGAACAAACGTGAATCCGTTAATAAATTGATGAAACTTGAAATAATGCAAATGTTTACTTAAAATAATCCTTATACGTGAATTTAACGTTTTTCCCTTTCTTGTACAGTTTGTAGGTAAATGAATATTTATTTTAAAACATTTTAAAAATATAATCTTGTTTAGTCTAGCGATTTTTAATAAAGTTTTCAAAAAAATTAGTTTACTCATAAGTTAAATTTTTCATAATTGATTATAGTTTTCTTTAATCATCTGATCATTTGTAAGTGCATATAGGTAGCTACTTTAACTGATTCTGTTCAATATTTTACAAATTTCCCAAGTCCCGATAGAACAAGTATAAAAAAAGGTATGATCGCCATCAGACTTGAACAAAGACATTAAACAAATTCTATATGATTTAGCTATCTATATAATTATAAATTTTAATAATTACCTACCTATTTAATATTGTTATGATTAGAAATTCTCTTTGAAAAATGTTAAGTATTCGATTTATCATTTATGTTTTAAATTCTCCATTACTACTGCTAACAGATAAAAAATAATCTCCTAAAACCGAAGAAAGAAATTCGTCTAACATTTTATTTTTTATGTATGATCAATAATGTTCAATTTACTAATAAAAACTGTATGATGGTTATTCTTGTTACGGGTGACAATGAGTTTTCACAACTGCCGATTGAAACGGATAATAGATTCACTTTGTCTTAATTGAGTCCTCTCTCAAAATTACTATATACATCAAATATCAACGCATTAGTAAAACATACACTCGTTAAATTGTTGAAAACATAGTTTTATTTTTTTATATTCATTAAAAACGCATTTTAACTAAAGCTAGGTTATATTATAGTTTTTTTAAATATATTGTACAAAGTTATATAGTAATGTTTTATTTTGTTTGTTTACATTCATTTCTGTAAAAATTTGTTGTTAAATGTTATTATTTTAGATCGCATTTCTAGTATTTAAGAGTTATAAATATATTTTTTTTTTTATCACTTACTTAAATTTTAATTTTTAGACAAAAGCTTGTCAGCAGGTAAAAATATTTTTGTTTTAAGTCAATGATTTAAAATCTGATTCAGATAAATTATGGACATTAATGTTATATTTACTCATGACGAAAACAATAGTTCGATTTAGTGACGTAGTGTGCTTTACCTAAGCATATTTCGGTAACAGACAATCTTTTGATGTATTTTTTTTTTATTTTATTAACCCTTAGTCGTTAGTTGGATTACAACCAACGATTTAACTGTTTTTTCAAGTTGAAATTTGAACTTGTTTTTATAGCTAAAAATATAAGTATTTTTTTACCGTGTTGAATGTCGAATGACGCCGAAAGCCCTTTATTGTACTAATTACGAATGATTACATCACTCTGTACATCTGATATTAGTATGTAATCTGTTGAATGTTAATTAAGATTATTTAAATATTTATAACACACACACATAAACACACACATCCATATATGTTTTATATTATAACATAAATACATACATACACGTATTTACTACATTATATAAATAATATTGAGTGTGTATTGTATTTTAGACAAGTCTAAAATTTAATATAAACTGTATTAATTTGTGGTACCATTGTAAAGCGTCGGTGATTTTGTTTTTATTTATTAATTATTATAAATAGAACGCGTTTTTTGTCCGAATAATGTTTTTGACTTTGTATTTCGTCATTTTTTTCGAATTGTTTTTTTATATGCATGTAAAAAAATATATTTGTAAATGTTTTATTGTACATCTTCGTTACAAAACACTTGAATAATAAATACAATTAAAAAATAATTATCATTTATTTATACCTCATCAAAACAATAGAAGAAAAGTTTTATTTATTAGTTTCAGATTTTGTATGGTTTATTTATTTTTTAACTGAAAATAATTTTATTAATACAACAAAGATAACATAAAATAATATAAAGAATAATAAAATAGTACCTTAATACATACTTTAGTTAGGTATGTAATAAAAATAATACAATACATTTTTGAAATCTGTTGAGTTTTTAAAATTCATAAGTAGATATCACAGTTCATTTAATACAATTTTCAATACATAAAATAAATTAACAAAATCACAGAATACAAATATATATTAAATTTAAGTATTAGTCTTGAATAAACATGGTTATTTAAAGCACTTAATTAATTCAACAAGTATTTTGTAGATAACTTCATGTTAGATTTAATAATAATGGTTGTTATAAATTATAAAAATTAATAAGTAATTGCTAAAAACACTGGACACATTTTTTGTCTCGAAGAAATAGTGAGAAAATGGAAATCGACAGACACATTTATGTGATATTATTATTATGTTGAAGAAACATCAAACGATACCTAATGTGAATTGTATTACATTTATTAATTCAACATTTATCAGGATAAAGTGTGTATACTTTTATTAACACTTAAAAAGTTATAAAATGTAAATTTATCCACAACTTTTATCTATAATTTTTTTCATTTCATTCTAGTTGTAAACTACGATAAGTTTATCTTTTCACTAGATAGGTACATTCATAATTGTTAAATACTACAATATTTAATGTTTCTCCTGTTACTAAAATATAGTATCCGTTATAATTTATTTTTTCCTCACAATTTTATCTAATGACTCTAGACAAAAAATGACCTAGTGATTTTTACAAAATATTTCATCATTAGTTTATAATTTATAATATTTAAAGATATACAATCCTTTAATATAATAAAAATAAAATGTTTTTTTTATTTTTTTATGTGGGTTGATTTTAAAATTAAATATATATATTAGTAAACCATAGTTCAAGCTATTCTTAATTATAAACGCCGAGTATTTAGTCCTGAGTCCGTTTCATTTCTTTTCTAAAACAAAATATATAGTAGTTTTATTATTGATTATTTTTAATTTATTTATTATTAACAATCAAATTGCACATTAATATGATACTTTTATAAAATAATTGATTTATGTTTAACAATCATTATCCTCGTTATATGAAAATATTCAAAATATTGGTTGTACGAGATTATGATTAAAGATCAATAAAAAATATATTTGGACAATCAAGCATATTATGCGATACCCATGCAATATGATTATAAAATTAAAATACATTGATAGTACACAAATTATTTTTAGCTACTATAAAGATAGCATTTTTTTTTTTTATGGTTGTCTTAAAAATTATATAAACACATTTTTCCTACATGAATATTTTCTTCAACAAAAATATTTCAATTACTTGTTAATTTTAAGAAATAGAAAAACTATGAATTTTCCCACACGGGTAAATATATTTTATGCATGGAAGGAAGAACAAAATACGAAAAGATAAGTTTTATTATCGAGTATCTAAGTTGGTAAGTAACTTACTATTATTAAAGTGCATAAACATTATTTTGGTGCTTACCTAGACGATTTATCTACGATCTCCGTCCGATGTAGTTGACTTATAGAATTTGTGTGTTTTCGTATCCCGAGTGTGTCTAAAGGGCGCTTGATTTCTTTCGATCAACGGTACAGGGCATGGGCCGCTCACCCTCGGTTTATATTCGTTTCTGTAATGACTAGTGCTCGACTCACTTATTGACGAATCGCCGAGACTGATATGTGACCTGTTCGTGGATGACCTCGACACCCTATCTTGACGGTGCATAGCGCTAATACTGTTCCGGTTGTCTGGAGGTGATACCACGAATGTCGAGTCCAACGTATTGATGCTCCTCCTTTGGGCCGCTGCTGCTGAAGAAGTGGTATGGGGCGCTTCGATATGCGTCACATCTCCTTTGCGGTGCAACACCGAATTGCTCAGATCGGTGTTCGAACTTATTACAGACTTACGGTGATGAGATTGGTCACTGTATGTTTTCCTGTCGATCGTCGACGTGTCGATGTTCAACACGTTGGAACTAGTGCTGTGCAAAG
The DNA here is from genome assembly GCF_001856785.1 of Myzus persicae. Lineage (NCBI taxonomy): Eukaryota > Metazoa > Arthropoda > Insecta > Hemiptera > Aphididae > Myzus > Myzus persicae. Next base: position 1,630 of record NW_019103067.1, on the reverse strand, counting down.
ACTTCCTATAAGTTGCAGTGGAATAACTTTTAACTTCATTTCCATGCGAACGATTTGTAGACTGCTCAGATTTTTGTTGTGACGAAAGTGATTTAGAGTGGTCCCGATTGTATTCATTCCGATTTTGGCTACTGGTCTCATACCGGTGGCTTTTGTTCAACTGTTCATTCGATATAGCTGACTTGCTTGAACGCAAATCCGAAGAATAATCACGGCTAGTCGAGTTTCTCTCGTTGGTATTTCCGCTAGCAAATGATTGTCTTCCTACTTCGGTTTTGAGAACTTTACTTGTTTGGTTATTTGAATAATGTTCAGAACGCTGCTCTATAGATGACGCATTTCGATTATTTGTTGATTTTTCGTCAGACAGACTTATAACAAAACTTTCAGGCCGTCGAATTTGTTCACTATTTTTTGAATTACTAGTAATAGTGCTCTGTCTATAGTTTTGACCACTAGTTTCATTGGTATATTTTTGACTAGTCTGACCAATGTTTTGAAGATTTCTTTGCTGTGCAGAATAATTTTGATTATCGTTACTATTCAGATGCCCGTGTCTATGTTGTGTGTTTTGTACTCTGTCGACATGGTTTTCATTTTGTAGTCTATCGTGATTCAACTGTCCTCTAGATTCTTGAGACTGTCGTGAAGAGTAAGTGTGTTGTTCACTTGTTTGTCCATGCCACTGATTTGAACTGCTGACATTTTGTGAAGACATATGGTTATAATGATTGGATGAATGTTGACGAGTTGTATTATCTGAATATCTTTGATCGTTGGTCTGGTTTAGTTGTTGCTTCGATAATGATGCGTTTTTAGTACTGCTTAAATCTGTTACAGATCCTTTTAAATAATCTCTTTTTTGAGAAGTCTCCCATTTTTTTCTCTCCACATGTTCTTCAGATTTTGAGCTTTTTTGGAACGTAGAATTAGATGATTGTTTTACAACACGACTTTCAATATTTTGTGATTCAGCTGATTGTCTAAGTTCTCCTTCGAATTGTGACTGTCCATATTTGACACTAATTTTTTCTTTTGTATTTGAGTCTTTAGGAAAATCCCCCAAAGAAATTTGAGATTCAATATGCTTTCTAGTATTAGTATTGTTCTGCTGATTTTTGTGCATTGAAGAATAGTTTTCAGTATTTGAAGAGGAATGCGATTTTTCCACTTGATTTATTCGTTTGTGGTCGCTTACAGTTTGATTATTTTCAGTCATTTTCTGAGAATATCCAGAATCAAGCGACTTCTGATCGGAATGTATGTTTTTGTTGGTAAAGTGCATTATTCCTTCTACCTTCAAATTATCTTCATGTTTCCTGATTATAGCTTGCTCAACCTTTCGAACTGTATAAGTTCGATCTCTTTTTTCAAATTCTCCTTCCATCCTTAAATTGTCTTGAGGCTTATAAGCAACAGTACGCTCACTTGTAGTTACTTTTTGTACGACTCGTTTTTCAAAATCACCTTCTGATTTTAGGTTATCTGGATGTCTTATCTGTTTTGGTCGTTCACCTGGTCCATAATTTTGTTGAGAAGGTCTATCAAATGCACCTTCCGGCCTTAAGTTATCCGGATGTCTAATTTGTTTTGGTCGTTCACCTGGTCTATAATTATCTGTAGATGGTCT